>NW_012026904.1:1201787-1218870 GCF_000956235.1 Wasmannia auropunctata | reverse complement strand
CTCCCTCAGGTTTCCCATAAAACCTTTGCGGTATTACAATACCTTGTCGAGCCTCCGCCGCCGGCACCCTTCGCGTCGATAACTGGATGAATACAAACGGACGTATTATCGGTGTCAAGGCTCGCGTCTCTCCTTCGTGAAGAAGACGTTTCGCGTGTAAACAGACAGCGTCACGTTTCCCGGCGTTTAACGAGACATTGATATTTATCGGCATGCAGAATTTCTTCGATATTTGTCACTGCTTTACAAATACATAATTATGGAATGTATGTACATAATTCAACATTGCTGCTGACAATATCGTAATTTAAATTGAATTAGGATCCTTCAAATTTTCATTTGAGAATTCTCGCCTTTTAAGCACACTGATATTGATTGTAATAAATAACAAATGAAAATAATAAAGGTATTTTTTCTAGATGCTCCTAAAAATATAAAATACTTTGCGAATTGCATTAATCGTTTCGATTAACAATAGGTTGTTAACGTCTACTGACACTTACATCTTTATAACACGATAAAAATAAAGACTTGTCTTGTCTTGAGAAGTTATTAATACGTTTAGTATTCAAATGTGGATGTCTCGCAAGGATGTCCCTACAATTCCGATTAAAATGTATCCGACGGGCGGAGATAAGGATCCGATCCGAATTTGAAACGACATTCTGGTAGGGTGTCTGGCGCGCGAGGTAGGGGGCCGAAGAAGATAAATTTCAGTCGAGAAGCGACTCGGAATCAGGAATCTGGCGCGTTTCTCTCGAGCAATCGTTGCCGACGCGAGATAGGGCCGCGGTTCGTTCTGTTGCTTATTTGTCGCCGGAGAAACGAAACGAGCTGGGGAAATGGCAAGCTGGTTTAAGGGCGCGCGAGAGGAGAGGGTCGGGGTTGTGGGAGGGATTCGTGCTCGAAAACCGTGCAAATAACGGTCGCAGACGACGAGCTTCTCTCTGCATCCTCTACTCCGGTGTCGACCCTCCGAATCCTTCGTTCGCATCGAACCTCAAACGGGAGGTTCGATGCTCCCGTAGATGCTATCGACTCGCACTATCAGACGAAGGGATTCACCGATGCTTCCACCGATAAGATCGAGCAAACGTCAACGTTGCGAGGGGAAAATTAAACGCGAGTGGAAACTATTGCCGGATTAACGTCAGCACGCTGAGAAACTGAGAAATATACTATTTCAAAAGAAATTCGATGCGTTTCCTTTTTAAATCGCAATGGTAGTTCAGTGATTCAACCGAACGCCGGGGATACACGATCTTCTCGTGTATTGCCTCGTTTAACCCGGCAAGGCGTCACTTAGCGACGTACGCGCGGCGGATCGGGGACGTTGAACGAGAAACACACACCAAAAAAAAAAAAAAAAAAGAAAACGAGAATTCGTATAAATCGTCCGTTGCAACGTGCGCCACACACGCGTATCTCTTACGTCTGGGCGAACGGCGGAAGAACACAAAGCTAATGCAATTTTGCAATTATACCGTGCTCGCCCGTCCCTTCGCCGCCCCGGCCGAGGGGCGCGGAGGAATTTGCCCGCGATACGCGCGTCGTCGTCCTTTCCTACCCCTCGGCCTCCTCCTCGCGAATAACGCGAGAATATTTAAATTTCGTTTCGTTTCCGCGTCGTTATTCTTTCATCCGTGCCGCCGCGGCGCTCCGCCGCGGTGATTAATTGGCGAATCCAATCGCCGAGCGTGGAATGTACGCTCTCGCTTTGTCGCTAACCTTGCGAATGCAAGACGCGCGCATTCTACTTATCCGTCGTTGAAATATGATTCCTTTTCTAAAATTAGCGCGACCCTCACGGCCCTTTTCCCTCCTCCCCTCCCTCCGACATCGAATTTTCCATCATTATCAATCGCAGAAATTTATTACCGCGCTCCCCGTGCCGCGACCGTTCCCTCTTTTTCGAGTGCGCTCCTTCTCGCTCTGTGATTTTATTTGTTTTCTACGTTCTCGTCACGTTCACCCTAGCGCGTTACCGGGATAATAAACCTCGGTAACGAGTAATAAATCCCACGATTATCATGATATACTGGACACGGCAGCGAGATACATCCAGTCCTTTCATCCCCCCATTCGGTCCCGATATTCTCCGGTCCGACGGAAACTTTCCGAAGGATACGTAATAATCCATCCCGCACAATTCCACGTTTCCTCGCACACCGAAAAGGTCTCACCGCTCTGCATGATGGAAAAAGCGACGAAGAGTGTGGCCGAGGAGGAGGAGAGGGCGGGGGGGGGACTTGGCGCGCTCGCGCTGCTGTATTAGATTTGCTTTCTAGGACACTTTAATCAGAATGTACCTATGTAAATTTTTGAATACACATCCCTCGTCTCCCGCGATGTTTGTATAGGTCAGGCGAAGGCATTTTCCTGCCGAGAGCGGAGGACCTACGTTGGCGACCGCCGCCGTTGCCGCTGCCGCCGCCGCCGCCGCCATCGTCGCGCGTCGCCGCAGCCGCCGCCGTCGTCGCCATCGCCATTCGCGTCCCGCGAATTAAAGAATTTGCAATTCTGAATTTCAGGTGATCGCATACATACGCCGTCCGGCTTTATCCCGCCGTTGTCGACGACGACGACGACGACTCGCCTTCCGTCCACCGCGAGCATCGACCGCGGTCGCAATATATATTCTTTTGAAGCAACGTGTGGACATAGAGATGTTTATATTATATTACAAGTTACATTTTGTATTATTTTCACGGAGTTTCCTTCCGAAATTAAAAGTTATTCCTTTGTTTATGCCTTCTTATGGATTTCTTTTTGTTGGAATCTTTACCAGGGTGTAACTAAATACTTATATAAGTAAAATTAAATAAAGAATTTCTTTTGCGTAATGTAAACAACGATGTATATACAATAGTTACCACGGCTTGGTGATCGCGAAGCTCGTAATTCGTTATTTTTATCATATCTACGCATATATCATCGCACTCTGTGTGGGTCTGTCTGTCGCAAAGGAATTCGTGAGTAATAAATATTTTCGTGATTATTATAAATATAGAATTTATGCATTTTAATATAATGACAACGTATTTATTGATATTTTTATGATATTGTAAATATTATACTGCGGTTTGAAAATGTTAGATTAATTTAAAGTAGATCCACAAATTTATTGAATCGAAAAAGGCTCACTTACAATTTACATTATCTCATCTTAATGACTAATCGATTGGCCATAATAAACATGATACTATACGATGTGTTTGTCCTTCTCTCTCTCTCTTAATCCTCTTTTATTTGTTTTCTCCTTTTTAACGGAGATGACGGAAGAAGGAAGCGTTTTACTCGTGTGTAAAAATTTGAACGGATCTGACTTCGAGCATGAAACATTAGCTTTACATTGAACGTGGCAAACATGGTTCTACAATGTTATTTCTCACATTTGCAAAATGATTACGCACAAACCTTCTTCGCTCCTGAATAAAATTCGGATAAATTCCTTCAAACTCGTGTAAGAAATTAGCGAACTTTCCGCATAAATATTTAAAAGATTGCCTCGAATGTCATCTATCTCGCGTCCATTATTCTCGAGCACAACGTACGCGAGCTCGAGGAGGATGGACGTCAATGTGGTGTGCCGACTGGTTAGGCACGAATTTCAAGATGAATTCCGGCGGACAATTACGACATTTTAATTGCACAATACCCGGGCATAGGGAACGAGAGCGGGCTACGAGAGACGAGCGAAAAGAGAGCGCTCGCGAGAGAGGGTGGCGAGGCGGAGACGACGAGAAAGAGGAGAAAGACGGACAGAGGATGCGCCGTGTGTGGAGCGACGGGAGGGGGTGGTCGGGGGATGGACGGGCACAAGAAATGACCGACCAAGCGCACACGCGTATAATTATAATAACATTACTTGACAGAGATGGCGGCGAGAGGCGAGCCCGGTCGGCCAGGCTCCGCCGAGCATTGAAATATTATACCTACCAAAGAGAAAATAATTAAAATTCAACCCTTGCGCTCGCTCGCATGCGAGTGCGCGCCCGCGCATTCGTGTGAGTACCGGTACACATACACGTACACACATACAATCTGTGCGCGCCTTCTACGTGGGGTAAACCGACCCCCTCCCTCCTACGTCGCTACCTCCCTCACTCGTTCTCCAAGGATGGGGTTTCCCATATTTTTTCCAGCGCCCTAGGTAACAGGTATTCCGGAAACGTTTGTTCGTTACGTACGTGCTTCTGAGCGCCGTTGTAGTAAGTAGAAAAAGCCCCCGACGTGTACCTTTCAAGTTGGATTATCGGGCCGGATGAATGCGCGCATTCACGATCGCGCGGCTTGACTCTGACAGCATTATTGTTGCGAAACATATCCGGTGTCCGCGTGTGTCGATGCTCTTCTGCGGTAATTGCCCGTGTTACGCGTCTCACCGGTTTCGGTAATTAAATCGGTTTTAATACGAACTCGCGAAAGTAAAAACCAATCAAGTCCAGATAAAGAGGTAATTATTTTTCACTTCAAAGAGTTAAGGACAATCACGTATCATTTGTACTCGAAATGATTAAAATACAGGACATATTTTTACCATTATCTGGGCAGGATTTCTCCTTTGTGTTTCTCTTAAGACAATGGGACTGCTTGACTTAACAACGGACCGAGTTTTGATCGCGTACGGTTGTACGAATCGATTCGATGTAACCGCCGGAAAATAAAGACTCGCGGTCCCGCGAGAAGGCGAGATGGACACGGCCGTTTTAATTGATATTTTAATGGACCTCGCGGAAAAAGGTCCTTGAAAATCGGCCCCCGAGGCCGTGACAGGATTGCGAGACAAAGGAATTAATGGAAGCCGCAGAGATCCTTCTACTTTAGCACGTCCACAGCAGGAGGAGGACTCCCCCTTCCGTTTTCACGGCTATCAATAGCGTCGCCGAGAATTCGGGGCCCCCGTCAAACGCCGTCGGTTATAATTTATTCAAATTAGCCCGGGGATTATTCATGAAAAAGTTACGACGCCGGGCGGCGAGTCGACGTTCGAACGGCGGACTCGCTCGATAATATCGCTTTATCTCTTTCCTCTACGAGATTAATATAGGTTTATTATACGACGGTGGTTTCCTTGTTTTGTGCCATCCCGCGTGATTACTCGTAGATCAACGTAAAGGTAAAAAGCTATCTACCTAGCCGGGCGATACCCAAGTACTCTCTCGCGTTATCTCCCCGTATAATACAAATCGTTCGCTGGCGCACCACCGGAAAACTTTAATTTTCATTAACTTGTATACCGTGCAATTATGCAATTAACCAATTGTAACGTAAGATTTTTTAAAATGTAGATTTTTTAAAGCATTATACTTTTACATCTTCGTGCGAAATGGATAAAAATGACGTGTGTCGCTAATCAACAATCTATTCAGTGTTTTCTCTTTTTTTTTTACGCGCGCGAACATCAACGGGCATTTTGCCTTCTCGGGGAATAATTATTTGCGCTCTTTAAAAGTGCAAAAACAAGAGGCACGCGAGCACGAGCGAAGAGCACTCGTTGACACGAGGGCGTGCGCAAGGCCGAATCACAGCGGCTCGTAACGGGTCGTACATTATGATTTAATGCTAACACTGTGGTAATGTCGTCAGAGAGACTCCTGCGTATAAATAATTCGCGTGTCCGGGCGCCCAACCCCGAGGACCACGGAGTCCGGGGTAGACGAGGGCGCAGAAAGAGCAAGCGGAGACGGAGGGTAGGAGCCGCGGGGGTTGGGGCGGGCGGGGGCGGGGGAGCGGCGAGTTTTTAATGCGGCATCTCTAGGGGCGACGAGGATTACCAAGGTTAAAAAGGAAGTTTTTAATAATTTTTCATTTTCTCTATATTTATTATCGCACGTTTCCTAACCGGGGGTGGGAAATAGGGGAGAGGGTAGGGAGTTTTGTTTTGTCGGAGACAATGGAGGGTCGGTAACGCCGGACCGTCTACCGTCGCGGGGGGAGGGGAGTGATAAGAGAGGGGAGGGGTAAGGGATGGGATTTCACGATTGTCAGTTGTCGTTGTGAAATTTTAATTCGCCCTCTCCCGCTTCCTTTTTTTATAGCCACACTCTCTTTCTCTATCTTCCTCTTTCCCATTCTCTTCCGATCTTACCGCGTAAAAGCCATTACGATCCCTCCGTCCTAATCCACGACGCAAAGTCATTTTTACAACGGCACGCCGGATGCTCGCGGGAGATGTAGTGCCTTTCACGCGCATCGCTTCTCGTTCATTTGCCCTGCATGGTGTTGTTCGAAGTTTCATGTTGCGAAATTTCGCGCACTCGTTTCTCACCACTTCTGTTTACATCGTGTTCTTCTTCGTCACTTTTCTCTTCACATGGATAGTTAAAACCCTTTACGGTTTGCGAATCGAAAAGGATTTTACGCGAGAGACCAAGGAACTAGGATAACGTTTATGTGTTTCGAAATATCGATAGTCTGCACTCACTAATAACGTCAAGCGATAAAAAGTAACAATTAATTTTCGAGAGACAAGCTCGCGTAGGGAATAATCGCGTTTGCCAATCAACTTGATCGAAGAGGACGGAAAAACGCCTGAGAGAAATTCCGTGAGAGAGGACGCGGCGTAAGGGGATGCAGGACGTCGGAAATTCGTCTGTGCTAATTTGTCGCGAAGATCGTGGAATTGAAGCTGGCGCGGAGTCTCTTCTATTGGCTCGGAACATTCCACCATGCTCCTTTCTCTCCCTCCTCTCCTCCTTTCGGCTACCCTTCCTTTGCTCTCCCTTTGCGATACGAAGCGTCCTATCGCATTTTGTGCGAGCACCATTCCGAATTACGTCGGAAACCTTAGTGACATAAAGAGAGAAGGGGAGGGAGAGAGAGAGAGAAGTTGGACAATGATTGAAGGCTACCGGCAATAAAATATTCTGTAAATTAAATCATATTAGCAATCGCATATATCTCTGATTTATATTATTTTTTATTAATATTTTACAATTTTTTTCTCATATGTATTCGGAACTCAATAGAATCTCCAGATAGAAAGATGAAAAGCGGCAATTGTAGTGCATTAAAAGTAACAAGAATTTATTGAGCGTGAGGATCAATAAAATTTTTAAATGCAAAGCTTCCAGCTTATTTATTAATCGCATGCAAACCACGATGAAATGTATAGCCATTCATTTACGCCGCCTGTATTGAATGTAAAGAGCAGAAAAATTATGTTTACACGCCACGGATCATTTTCTATCCACGGGCGAGCTACACCCGCTTCGTTTCGCTTTCGCTTCAGACCTTCCATCTCTTTATCCTGAAATCCAGTGAGATATACTACCGGTGTATTAATCAGGAACGCAGGGCAACCTGCTTTATGAGTCTTGAAGTATCGCGAGGAGCAGAGAGGCGGGAGGCGCACGGCGAAGACATCAATGTCAATAATAATTCATTGATTACTTAATTCATAGTTGCCATGACGACCGTCTCTCGCTTTTCCCTCGCCTCCAAGCTACTCTGTTTTTCTCGCTTCGACGAAGGAGAGTACATACTCCTTAAACGCGTCTCACACGGAATCGAACGCGCCGATTGTTTCCTCGAGCGATCCGGACAACTGACTAATCAAATCGTACGCCTCCCAATTTACGCCGTCACGATTTTCGTGCTGCGCGATCAACAAGGCGATCGCGATCACCAGAATTTGATTATTGTTCCCGGCATATTTTCAGGCACATCACGGATTCCGTTGTGAGTGTCGCATTAGCCTTGCTTACGGGTTCGCAAGCAGGCAAGGAGAAACACGAAATGAATATTCAGAAGTTATTAGTCTGTAGTGAAATGTGACGGGGCTCACCCTTCTCGAAAACCACCCTGGCCTCCGCCACCGTCGCTCACTCCTCCTCCTGTCCTCCACCCCCTCCCCCCTCCCGCCTCCCTGTCGTTCCGCCCCTCAGACCGCTATAGATTTTGCGATACATCCTGCGGAAATACTCGCGAGCGAGCGAGCAAGACACCCCGATCCGCTACTACCGGTCGAAGAAGGGGTTGAAGCCTCGATGAAACGCCGGGGATGAAATCGTGAAAGATGAGGAGGTTGCGGGAGGTGGATGCGAATAGACCGGGACCGGCGGGGCGTGAGGGTGATGGGCGAAAGGGGCTTTATGCATAAGCTAAGAAGCACCATTGACGGGCACCGTGGAGAGTGTGTGTCTGTGTGTATACTTCGACTGTAGCAACGCACTTGATAAACAAGACTTTGGTAACGCCAACGTGACGTAACCCCAGCACGTATCCGGAAGTCACCAAGTATAATCACACGCACACACTCGGGTAAAAGTGTGCCCTGATTAAAGCCATCCGGAAGTGCTTTGGCGAATGATGTGATAACGTTCTTATACATATGATGAGGTTTCGAAATGATATTATCATGTGAAATTCAGTGATTCAGGAAAGATTGTTAAAATTATTTATTGTTAAATTTGTTCTTGATATTTCACGAATGTGTAAATCAGAATAACGATGCGTATTAAAACGGTTTTCTATATAAATGCAAGATATTTAATTTGTAAAATCACTTGTATAAAACTTAATTACGTAAAACGTTTGAATGATCAAATAATTCGTGAAATTGATAGAAATAATAGACGACACCGGAAGGACTTGGCTACTTTAATACCTCCTCGAGTTGTCTTGCAATCGGCGAAAGGAAACAAATGTCGAGAAACAGACGTCGGTTTACGTTAGTCGCTCCATCTCCTCATGAAGTACCGCGCGCGCAGTCCGCAATGGAAATACGATCCACGAAACATATAATACCAATGTGTCTCGGTAGTATTTGTCGAGGAAGCGCGCACGGACGGATAGAGATCTCCGACAATCGTGTAAACGCCTTTACGAACGGCACGCCGCGCCCTGAAAGCGCGTGTCGTGGCGCAGGCGATATTCAAATGGCATCAATTTCTGGGAAATTGCTCCCTATATCTACCCGCAACCTGGATGCAGGCCCACCCTCTCGCGAGTAGGGGGAAGCAGACCGCCGTATTGGCAGATAGCTACAGCATCGTTTTACAACCCCTTATCTGGATAAGTTACGGGCATCCTATTCGGCGATTCTCTCCCATCCGAAGTTACGTTGTCGAGGGTGTCATCGATTTCCATGGAAATCCTTGGTGCGTGTAACTCCTGCGCTGCGCCAGATTGTCGCGCTGTCTTATCGCATGAGACAATTCTAACTCTCAAGCAAAAAACGTACCAGCCGATCGTTACCGAACGCGATTCCAAAGTTCAAGATATATTGCTGGACACAGTTTTTATTTGCAGTTTTAAAAAAGACTTTGCGTCTGACTGATTATCTGAGTTTCTATTTGTAGTACAATTTGTGATTCTTTAAAGTTATTTATGATTGCGTTTGCATTGCATATTTCCTCCGATGAAAAATCAATTTATTCTCATGCTCGAATCTCACATGACGTAACGAGCCAAAGAGCCAGTCAGTCAGGCTGCGGTAACAATCTCGGAGGAGCTCGTACCTTCCTTCGCCTTTTGCCGCAGAAGAAACACCCGCGGGGCTTGGCAACTTTTTTTCATCAACATTTTACGGTTATACCGGCGCATTAATAATGCACATGCTTAATATAAAGAGAGGCCCGCGAGTCTTCGTCTAATAAACTGGAAGAATGCTTTATAACCGTCCGCGGTTTTGGGCCGTGAGGGGTGAGCGAACGGCGAAGGTGGCGAAGGGTGCGCTGGAAGGCAAACTGAAGGGGGTGGCTTTCTTCTTTATGCCCGCCAAACGGCCAATCTCTCCTCCGCGCGTCGAAGGAAAGTGGCCTAACTTTCCGGCGCTACGAAGAGACAACGAACTCGTCGCACGATATATCCTCTGGAAGCGTGACTCGTTAAAGGATCTCCGTCATTCTTTCGTCAATCTCCGTATATATATATATATATATATATATCGCGCGCTTCATCGTGAAAAATTTATTTCGTCGAAAATTTGTCAACGTTCGGCAATGCGAGGGTCGAAAGAAACGTCTTGACTTTACAAGTTTTGTAATCAAAATCTTGATTAATTCGTATTAATTGCATTTACATATAAACGATAGATAATCTGTATTAAATAAAGGCATTTATCTATTATCTATGAGGGATACGTCATTTACGATAAAAAGCTAGTGGAGTGATATTCGTGGCGCGAACGTAAATCATCTTTAGCGTAAAAATTTTCATATCCATCTTATCCTTGAGTGCCAAATGAATTTTTCGTTCTCCCAGGGCTGATTTCCGAGTTGCGAGCGAGAGGAGGCGTTCCAGATAGCGAAGGTGAGACTTTTTGAAAAATATGAGTTTAATAAAGAAGGTAGTATGATGTATAGCTCGGCGTCGGGGAAGGGAACTTGCCAGGATCAACCAGCTTCGATACACAGATATTGTATACGTAATATAACTAGATGAAGGAAATGGGCGTGATGTACTGGTTGTCAAAATGTCTCGCGAGACGTTCGACGTTGCTTTCACGTTACCAACAAAATTGCGGGGAACTTTCCGTTAAACCGAAGAGGGTTGGAAAATACTCGTTGTCGGATTTCGTCGGCTCATAGACGGTCGATCACCCTCTTCTTATTACGATCCGTCAAAAGTCACGAGAATATTATTCGCGGGAAAAAAGTTTAATGCTTATTAAATTCAATCCTCTGCATTTATGATGAATAATTTCCAGTGCAGAATTTCAGTTTCCAGTTTCTTGTTTTGTCAAGTCATCGATTTATAGATTTTTTAAAGATATCTTTTGTTAATGAAAAAATAATCTTAAGGAATATTATTTTTCGCAAGTTTTCAAGCTTCCTCTAATTCTTAATGTAAAAGTCTATTAAAATATAAATATAATATTATTTTCTTGAAATTGATTAAAATAATACATTATTCGTGACTTATTGATCTACAAAAATCGTATGACTAACCTGCCGTTACCGCGAATTTCAGTGTTTGGAAATGTTTTATCACCCTGCGTTTTTTTTTCTCGACGCATAATATTGCGTCGAGGTATTGAATATTTCATCGCGAAGATCCGTATTTTTCTCCGGGTGATTGTCATTCGAAGAGGACCAAGAGCGACAGGCGCGTCCGGACAGCGGCAGCGGGGAACAGCAAAATCAATTATTCATCCGAATTGGCCGGGAAAAAGTCCTAATTATCCGGAGCAAATACAACCTTAATACGCAGAAGTGTACCACCGCCTCCCCCTTCGCTCGAATCCCTCTCTTTTTCTATCTGCAAACCCCCCGCGCCACGACCGCGCCAGTCACTCTTCGGCGTAACCTTCTCCTTCTTACCGTGAATAACCATTTGTATTTCCAATTAGCTTTGCTAATAAGAAGACGGAGGCATTGCCGTAGTTTAAAAAAAAATGTATAACCTCATCCAGCCACTGGGGAAATAAAGAAAAGCGCCGTCCCGGCTATGACAATACCGACGGGTCGGGCGGGGTAATATCGGGCGAACTACAATTAAAAATCCTCGCTTCACCCTCGCTTAACCCTGGCTCCTCCTTATGTCGTATTAACGACCGGGGCAAGGATCGCTACGGGGATATCGTACCAAACAGCGAGAATATGTTTTTTTTTTGCCAATTATATGCTTGACCCCTTCGCATTTTCTTTTTTATCCCCGCGCTCTCTTTTATTCGCGACGTCGCGACATCTTTTTTAGCATGTCGTGTCGATTTACTCTGTTCGGCGCGACACGACGGTACTATTCTCTGTCTGTAGAGCGAATAAATTGGGTTGTAAAAATATATCTGAAAGGGGGAAATATTCATTCCACTTTTCCCGGCCATGTAGTTGAGATGGTCAACCCGATTGTAAATGGAGAATCAATACAAATCCTGACACCTGTTTCGCCAGCTCTTGTTTTAACTGTGTTGAATATCACATATCATAAAATTTTAATATTACACCGTATTGAATTTTGTACAGGATAATTACTTAAGCTTACTTTAGCTCTCTGTATATATTGGCAATGCAAGTGTCGTAAAAAAATATATAAAATATTTAACATATTTTAATAATTGTGATAAAAAATTATTTAAATAATAAATAAATTTGTAAATTTATTATCGCAATAAAAGTGATTTTTATAGTCTTGTATTATGCAAGATTTCTACATTATATATTATTGTTAAAACCTAATTATTAATATTAAAGAGTTTTATATATCTCTGAGATTTTATATAGTATTAAACGTACTTGAGCATGTGTCTCTACGTCCGCACGAAAGAATTTACAATACTGAAGAACGTAGCCTCCGTAATAATCCATTTCCACGAATACGAGACTATACCTGTGTTTGCAAACTCAGATTCTCATTCACGCGACTCCGCTAGGGCTTTTGTTGTCGTGTCGCTCATCAAAGTCGTACCGAGGTCAATCGAGCGACGGCCAATTCGGAGTTAGATGCGATAAATCTTGTCAGTCGCGATCGGTATTTCATATATAGTGTTTCGTGCTGCGAAGATCATAATCAGTGAAATAATGTGTCAGAAGTGTTAAGTAAGGCTTTTTTAATTGTAATAACGAGAAGCTGTCTATCGATCGTCGTTTAGTCTTGCTTATTCTGAATGTAAGTATAAGTTTATCTTACAAAAATCATTGCATGCTTTCGTTGCATGTTTAAAATAAATATATCGGTTTTTAATTTTCTATTAAGATTATCTAAATTTATTAAGTACTGTTAATGTAAACATTTATTTCCTATTGAACTAATGTTTGATGAATATCAATTAAATATAATATTTTTTAATTTTATATATTAAATCTAATTTCTCTAATTTATTGTAAAATCGATATTTGTATAAAATTAATCCTATAATTATTGTTGTAATTTTTACAGCATAAATATGAGAATTAAGACACTTCCAAGACACAGAATGCTCCGAAACAGTATTAAGTCTGCAACAAGCTCTTCAGAAGAAAGTGACACGGATGTTGGAAAAGATTGCGATTCTGTAGATGCAAAGGATGATCAAGATTTGTGCCAGGTAGATAATTATGTAACATGTTTTATTTTATCATACATTAATTTTTATTTATAATAAAAGTAAAATTAATTTTTATTTATAATAAATATTTATAATAAATTTTATTTATAATAAAAGTAAAATTAATTTTTATTTAATTATCATAATTTTTCAATAATTATCAGAAAAATATGCTTCTTAATATTTATTTTCTTAACTCTTCTCGGTATTAAGACGATCTTATTTAACAGGCATACTCGTCAAATATTCTTATTCCTTCGAAGAGTCATCTTCCTTTTACGACGTTTACTAGTTCGAACGACGAGATGACCTTATCTTCATCCACCAGCACGTCACTATCGCTGATTAATGACGACAACAATAACGTGCAGGTTATGAATCTGTCAACAAAGGATACTTCCAATCGTGTTGACGACACAGATACCTCCGCCGAGCCAGAGGACAAGCTGAAAAATTCTTTCCTCTATAAGCTTATGACCGATCCAAACTTCCTGAAGAATTTACAGAGGAACAAGCAACAGCCGAAGAAATTCATCTGTCACTTTTGCAAGAAAGGATTTTCAACGAGTGAGGAGTTGACAAATCATATGGATGTGAAAAAAAACGAAAGCAATCAGATCATCTGCTGCGCCTGTAACAAGACGTTCGCCCAGAAGAGGTACTTGAAGTACCATCAGAAACGTCATTCCGAGAGGATCAAGTTCACCTGTGACATTTGTACCAAGATATACACGAGGCTGGACAACCTGACGAGGCACAACATACTCCACGTGAATCCCACCAAGTTCTGCTGCAAGATGTGCAACAAGACGTTCACACGCAAGGATTTGTTCGACAAGCACCTCAAGAGCCATGAGAAGCATAGTCTTTACTGCATAAAATGTGGCAAGTACTTCAAAAGTATGCTCACTATGGAGACTCATCAAAAAGTGCATCGCAAGGTATCGAACGCATCGGCGAATATAGTTGTTTACAAGACCGAGAGTTCAGTTGCTGCAGAGAATCTAATCTGCAAAACTGAGAATTCGGCTTCCGCCAAGAATAAAGTTCACGAGACTCACAATTCAATTTTGTGTTAGAGTTTAGTTTGCAAAACCGAAGATGTAACTCGTAAAACTTAGAATTTACTTTCCGATATTTGTTAGACAAATCAGATGTACAGATACACATACAGGTATGTCTGATCTCAGTTTCTTATACTTATTGATAATCGAAGCAAGAACAATCAAGGCGAATGTTACCGAGTAAAGTACGACGTATTTTACAAAAAGACATAGTTTTGTTAAACACATTTGTTTGTAACACGAGCGTATAATCATTATAAACTTATTATTTATGTATGTGTATGTGTAATAATTCTTTATTACATAATTTGTAGATTTATATAGTTATTTGCAATTTTCTTAATCTATCGAAAAACTATAATATGTGAAATAACTATATATACGTGAAATTAAATGAAGAAGCTATGTGAAAATTGTGTGATTAATATGTATAATATGTATAACATGTATAATATGTATTAATATATATTAATATGTATAATATGCACATATTGGTGTACTGATTTAATTTGTTATTTATGTTGTGTTCATCGTTGTGATATAAATCTAATATTTCTTGAAATCATAATATAATACACTTAAGTAATTTAGTTACTTAACTATTACATAACATTATTTAAGAAACATTAAATGAAAAAAATCTTATCTTTATGTCAAATATTCAAATTTATATCGGAAAAAGTTATCTTTTCCGTAGTATTTTATCTTAATTTAATTGACAATTTAAAATTTTTGTTCTTTTTCTCACACAATTTCTACTCAGAATATGGAGTATACTAGGAGTATATGCGGAATATGATGTGTCTCACGTGTAATCGCTCACATCCAATCACGAGGATTAGAAGGGTCACTTTCTTCAGACTCTCGCCACTCTTCTCGTCCCTTTTGGCTTTGCACGTTCATACATTTTTTTCATAGCTCTCTTCGCTGTTAACTCTCTTTCTCACTTGCAATTTAATGCAATTAAGTCGAGCGTTAAAATATCGTTCTTAATTCGCCGGCGGCACCCTTTGTTTTAAACGTGGTTTTAGCGCAAGCGACTCACGTTCAGGCCTCTCTTTCTCTCCCTTTCTCTCTCTTTTTCCTTCTTCCTCTCTCTTTCTCTCTCTCTCTTCTCTCTCGAGCCAGCTTTCTCTCTCATTTTCTGCTTTCTCCTCTCTCTTACTAGACATAGCATACAATTCGTTTTTTTTTTGGTAAGAAGTACACATGTGCACGTCATCGTCGCGTTTTCATGCACAGCGCATGACTTTGATGCTCCGTTACCACAAACTCTGGCCGTCCTCCACGAAATTCTAATTATTTCTTTTTTAGAATACTTTAGAAATATCTCGCGGCGACAGAGAAAAATTTTAGTACCTAGTGATGCTTAAAATTTAGATTTAAACGGTATAAGACATAGAAATTCTTTGCATATAACGTACTTCTCTTTTCATATTTAATATGAAATTCATTTTCTTTAAGTACGAAGCATTTTTACTTTGAATAGAGAAAGAAAATTATTACAATACATTGAGAAAGATGATATTATAAATCTCTTATCTACAATTATTACACACTTTTTCAAAATACAATTATTCCCATTTTTCTTTATTTAAACATCTAGCAATTAATTGTCTATATCTAACTTAAATTCTGCTCTACCAATTCCAATCTACTTTTCACTCTGTACGTTGCTAGCCACACTCGTTCCGTATTCCCTTTGTTTCTGACATCCTGAAGAACTTTGGAAAGGTTTTTTCGCGACATTGAAAGAAAGCTCGACGAAGCACTCAAAGATAGAGCAATAGGAGAGTCCGCCAATTTTCAGCGCGTCTCTCTTTCTCTCTTTCTCTCTCCTTCTTCCTTCTGTCATCCCGGAATTCTCCTGTGTCCCTTTGATCCACTTACTCGTCCAACGCGTATCGCATATGCGGACTCGACCAAAAATGTAACAAAGTTTTCAGGAACGTCCTGGCAGAGAGGCTAGTACAGATTCTGCGGTCTCTTTGGCGAGCGTCGAACCCGGTTCTTGCTGGATGAACGATGTCCTCTCTTCGCTGTCCTCCGTTAACCTTCCCTCTACTGCGATATACTTGAACGTTGCCTAGGTACTCGAAATGATTATGCGTGACGAATGATCATGCAAGCCGTAAGAAAACTATGCGACGAATTTGCTCGATCTTTTTTAAAGATATTACAGAATTTTTAATCTTTATAAACACAGGGCGAATTTTAAAATAATTTTATTTATAACAAATGTATTATGTTTTTTTTATTTTATTTTAATCTTTGCCTGTTTTTAGCATTAAATTGGTAAGGTATATGTATTAAATTTTCCTGATATATTTTAAATAACTTCTCTTTCCTCGAAATTGCAATAAATTATTTTTAATCGATAGAATTCTCTTAATAAAAGATTAATCCTTAAACGTAGAAGACAAATACATTTTCTCGATAGACATTTTAAGATTGTTTATCTCCTGACGTTGTTGTTTAATCTCTCCTTGTGCCGAAATTTAAGGCATTATATCGTGGAAGAATCTCTTTGATGTCGCGCTTTACATGCAATATTTACATGCTATCGGGGGAAGACTTTAAACTTCTTAAAGATATTTTGAAGGCCCGGGAGTACTTTCAGCGAGCTTGCTGCATTAAGAATTCAGGGGAGGGGCACAGTGGCATTTATTCATTCAGGCATTAATGAAAAGACTGTATGGCTGGTGCTTTGTGTGCAGAAGTCGACGCAAAAGATAAACGTTACACTTTTTTATCGATGGCTTTTTAATCGCCGAAATTTAAAGTGGGAATTTTTATTTTGCTATTATTTATTATTCTTTCAATAAAAAATTTTTAGATTCATTTGAGATTACATTCTAAAATCTTTGTTTTTAATATCATAAATATATTATCGAATGTTTATGTCCATTATTAACACATTCAATTGACCTGGATTAGCCACTGCTTATATTGCATAAATCACGCGATCTAACATTGATATTTCTTGCATAGTTCCTGCGGTGCGCCTAGTCGAAAAGCAGAAGGAGCAGCAAGAAGTGGAAAATGGGGG
>NW_012026904.1:1143054-1201767 GCF_000956235.1 Wasmannia auropunctata | reverse complement strand
GGGGTGAATACGCGTAAGCTAGACTTCCCCGCAATTTTAAAAACAGCTAAACATTCCACGTGTTTGTTTGAACGCGCACAATGCCATTAGAAGTGCCTTTTAGCCTCTCCATTGTCCTCGCCGTCGTAGTCGACGTCGTCATCGTAGTCGTCGTCGACATCGTCTACGTTGTCGTATCTCGCGGCCCCTCTCACTATCCCTCTTCCAACCCCCCTCTCCCGAGTCGGGAAATCCGCTCGCGGCGAAACGCAGGGCGCTCTATGTATGTAGCACTGAGTTTTTTTCATGATTTTCGTCTGGCACTTCGACGCTCGTTTTCCCAGACCGCACGCGTGTGCGCACACGTGTTATGCACGCGCGCCACGACTGCTCCTCTCTCCTCAGTTGGGGTCATAACGTTTGCCTTCCCGCTTACTTTGCATCGCCGAATGGAAAGCCATCAAAATACCTGGGAGATCAAGTCGACGCAGACAGAAGAGGGAAGCGCGGTTTCTTCACGATTTTGACGGTGAGTCAATTTTGATCAGGTATTCCGATAGAAATAATAAAAAAAAATTGCGCTCTTGGATTTTGCTCTAGAATATCTTAAAATATAGGTATTATAACGACTAAAATTGTTAATCTCTCACTTTCAAATGGAAATTATAATATAGATTAGTTTTTCTCTTTAATATTGGTTTAATAAAAAAATAAATTAGAAATCTTACTCTGCCATTCTACCTTTTTTGCTCAAATTTCTTCGTTGTTTATTTCACTGTCGTGCATATCGTGACGCGTATTTGTGCGAGCGTGAACAAGAACTCGTTACGAAGACGTATGCCCTTTGAGTTTCGCCCGTTTATATTAATATTACATCAATGCCGTGTCAAAGGGCGTATCCTTCCTCATTCTCGCCGTCACCCTTTACGCTGTACCCTTTTGCACTTCGATGAGGCTTTCTCGAGCGGCCAAACAACGTGCGACTGCCTCGTGAATAATTAGCGGGCGAGATGTTAACCGATGGATTTGGAAATTTCTCCAAAATATTTTCACATTCCCATCCGTACAGTAATTTCCCACGAGTGTTGCCATATGATAATTAAAAAATGGTGTACTTACCCGTAAAATTAATTCTTTGCGTTTTTAAGCGAACTCAAATTACATTGTTAAGCATGAAACGTTTCTCTCTTTTTTTTTCAATCTAATATACTTTGTTTTAACTAGGATACGTGTAACACGCGTATCTATTACAAATATTGACTAAAATTTCTTTTACTACATTTTTATGCAAATCGCTGAGTTTTACAATTTATTCGTTATTTATTTAAAATTTCCAACGTATAATTTTTAACGTATTTGTGACAATCAAACAGTTAGATTGATTTCGGCTGACTTAACCGCAGAGCACCACTAAGGGGGTATGAAATCTCTCGCAAAAAGAGAGAGAGAGAGAGAGGCAGAGAATAAAAAAAAGAAGCAATCGTCTCGCTTAGACGCGGCTAATAATCGCTGATAATTTATTAAGGCAAAAAACGCTGGCGATCCGCCCTACCGGTCCTCTTACGTTATTTAAGAAAATAAATATTTGATATCTCAAACAAAGACACGGCTATTCCTCTCCTTGCCGAAGAGCCGAAACGGAGGCGCGGCAGGAAGATAAGGGTGAGAGGCCGCGAGAGGAGGAAGGACCAAGGATCGTAGCTAAAAAGTGCCGAGGGAGAGGGTCGGTAAGTCTCTCGCCTGCTTAAAGACGCTGGCGGGGGTGGCGACTCATTGGCCGTGAAATATGGGGTAAAAGGTTCGATAATTGATTACACAGATTTTTTATGCCGCAAGAAGCCTTAATTCTCGCCGCTACCCCTCGGAAATAATTCCGCGTCGGGAAACCTGAGCGACGAGGCCGGAATATCGAGTCCCTCTACCACGCCTTTCCCCCTTACAAGAGAAGACAATCTCGCGTCGGCCCTTACACAACCGGTTCGGAGATTAATCGAAATCGCGATTGCGCTTTTCACGGGCGACGAGAATAAGCGGCGTATCGGTGAGGAGAGATGTCTGCTTTATCGAATAAACGTCCCCGCGATAATCTCTCAAGTCTTTTCGAGAAGAATCATTTTGGTCTCTGCCAAATATAACCCGCGATAATGTTCATGGATAATGAGTTCTCCTCTGACTGATCGTATTCTATCTTTTTTAATCAAAACTCGCCTTCTACGATTTTATTTACTTACATTTTCCGGTGAATTATTTTTCCGCGATCCAACGCTGCAAATTATTTACTTTCGCAACGTAATTACTTTTACCATACGGATGAATGAAATCATAACGAAATAACGCTGTCACTTGCGATGTGTTTTGTACACAGGTATAATATCCCCGTAATATTACTTGCACTCACACACAGGAGCGTAATACACGGCGTGTATTAAGCGACTATTTGCGCACGTTGAAAAATCAACTAAGTCGACATCAAAGAACTGATTCGAATAATTTCTCAGCGGCGGCCGTCAATGGGCGACGATATTGCAGACCGGTTGATCCGAGGCCGATACGTGAGGGCCAATATAGGAACAATGCTTCCTATTACACGAAGGGTGCGCGGCATATTTTCTGTGCGAAGAAACACGGGTCCTAATATTAATTTTTATCGAGACCGAAAGCCGAGGGGGGCACAATAGGGGAAGCTCTCTCGCGGTGCGCGCATCAGAGAGACGCGTATATTGATTAAAGCGTGGACCGACGTGGCCGAGGAACGCTTTGTCTCGCCGTCGTGAAAAATCATTGCCGCGCTAATTCAAAAACATCGAAGCCGGCGAGAGATGCCAGTTTAAAGAGGAAGGGAAAAAGACGGCGAGGGGCCGAAGGAGAGAGGCAATTTGTATACCACCTCCCTCTCCCGTATGACTGTTCGATGGAAAAATATTGCGTCCCCGATACCGATAGCCTCTCGACTGCTTTGTTATTATACTAATTAAATTGCTCGTTCTCTTTCTCCCCGTGATATCCTTTCCTGCCCCACGCTCGACCACATCGCCCCGCAACAGTCGTTTGAACTTTTTCTCCTCGCCGCCGATTCCGTGGGGCTTCGCCATCGATCTCTCGTAAAATATACTAATTAATTGGTGCGAAAAGGGTTATTCTATCTTGGGACCGATTTTACATTCGGGCATTTAGCTTAATGTTATTTACGTACCCTCGTATATGTTTATTATAATTCATAAATATTGTTTATTATTTTCTAATTTATTCTTAGAATAATGTAAGTATTTTATAATACATTTTATCAGTATAATTCTTTTGTTCAAAAAGATAATTGACTCTAGCCTAATATGTTTGCCATCCTAATAATAATCCAGTTTTTTCTTAGCGCTTATTTACGCATTTTTCGTGTGCTTATCGCTCCTAAACATATAAAAATGTTCTTTCCGTCATATGGAATATATAATTGCTTCATCGTGCGTATTATTAACAAGCACGCTTTTCACGTATGTTTCCCGAATCTGGTTTTCAGAGAAGAATTAAATTAGCATAAGAGCCCTTGGATACGGCAGAGGATGGATAATTCAATGATACCGCAGTGTTACATTTCAAACATTCGTTTTAATTATGATACGAAGCGTACGGTAAGAATTTATGTTTTTCGTAATTACATGCGTAGCGGTCTTTTACACTGCGTTTCTCGCGCAACAAATCATATCATCTGCCGCTGGTCTCTTCTTCGTATGAATTTTACGTAACTCGGGAAATCGCGGACACAGAATACGCGTCATTCCCGCAACAGTTCCCGTTTTTGTGAATTCTGACGTTTCAGGATACATGGTCTTCTTTTATAAAGAGGAATGAGGCAGACACGGGGAGAGGGAGGGGAACGGATCTTTATCCACAGAAGAACTATTATTACATACATTTTTATAAATTTTATACTAGCCTTTTTATTCGATTTATTTTAAAATATCTACCGCATCCCTTTCGCATGCTCGTGTTGCACAGCACCGCTCTCTAAATCGTAAAAGGAAGAAATAAAGAGAGAGAAAAAATGTAATTTGCCATTTTTCGCATCGAATTGTTATTTTTATTGGCGATGCAGACACGCTTGTTACAAATAAGGTACCGCACACGTTCAGTCTTGCACTATATAAATGAGCGGTCAGACAGTTTTTGACCTCTCTCATTATTTCGTCTAAAATTAATTCTACTTCGGAAGGCGCGAGCGTTCCCGATTCTGCACCACCAAACAACATGTTTGTTTCGACCGTCTGCGTCGATTAATGACGGGGGACTCGGGCGTATGAATGGCGTAGGCGATATATTGAAAGGACGGAGGTCTCCGCTGTCTACGAAGACTTCCGTGCAATCTTCCAATCGTTGTTGCGGCTGGCATTTACACGGATGCAGACACATGCGTGAGCGTGTGTGCGCGCGCGCGCACGCGGGATATCTCGCGAAAGGAACGCGGACGAAAATTGATTCGATCATCGTCGCCGAGGCGGACGAACGCGCGATAGGTCGCTCTATAAATAGTGGCACCGATGATGGAAGGCTTTAAATGAGATGATATGGCCTCTGATCGACCCAATCAATGCCTCCACTAAATCATCGTCTAAACTGACGGCCGCAACACCGTCGGCTAATATACACACGCCATGGAACGCTGGTGGGCGACCGGAAGAAGCCACTCATCCAGCGATTGCCGATGTATAGCGTCTTTATGAGGCCACGTTACCATGAGTGCTCGTCTATGCGAACCCGTCGTCGCGCATTGTTAGATAGACGCTTTGCTTTTCGATTTTGCGGGAATAACTTTGACAGTAAAACGGACTACACGTTCTTTATAGATACAGGGCACTATTAATATTAACTTGCAACAAAAATAATAAAAAAATTTACATATTTTATTTTGTAATTTTACATATTTCAGGATTAATATAATATAATAAGTAAAAAAAAGATTATTTTATTGATTTACTTTTTCTAATTTGCATATAAATATTAAAATCTTATTGTTTAATATACAATTAATCAGTAAATGATTTAAGTAGAAAAAATATTTATTATGAAGTAAAATAATTTAATGTCTTCTTTCTCTTATAGATCTTTTAATTTATTTCAAAGTAATTGATTAAATTAAAGATAATATTTATAATTAACATTATTTCTCATCGTCTCATTCTTATGATTAAATTAATAGTTAATAAATTTTTCGATAAAAACACAGACACACATACGTACACTTTACCCGTATAGCGCAGCTTGTTAAATCCAGGAAGTACATTATTTTAAAAGGTTCCGGTTATAATTCGATGCGCGGTATGCAGTCTGTTGATATGAAACGAAAAGTGCGTTGCACGCGTGACTGCATCGTCACGCATAGCGTCCGCTGTGACAGATTCCGATTGAAAAAAAGAGAAAAAAAAGAGATGATAATTAGTGCCGTGGTTCACCTGTCGACATTGATGTGTGGCTACGAAATATTCGTTCAACTGCTCGAATGTTTACGTGCGCGAGAAATTGGAGAGAAGAGAAATACGGAAATTCTGTTTGCCGTACACCTGCATCATGACGACACGTCAAGTTAATTAAATTTGTTCTCGATAATTACCTAAAAAATGGAATCTTTAACCGTATTCAATAATCCCGCGCGTAACCGTCGAAATGCGTTTGATCTCTGTTGCAGGCGTTTCGTAACTTATAAAACGTAGCATTTTATGATGATACAAGTTTTATTTAATCATCGATTTATAATATAATTCATATATTTATATTATATTACAATATATTATGTAAATTATTTACTAATTCTAAGTTGTTATATATATATATATATATATATATATATATATATAGGTATATATATACAATTTAATTATATAAATAATTTATTAATGTTTTTATTATAATATATGAGAAAAGTTGTGTGTGTGTGTGTGTGTGGGTGTGCGCGCGTGCGCGCGCGCGCATGATTTATTAAAGAAATAAATGATTGATTGCAGAAAACTATGAAAAATAATTAAAATTATAGAAACTGCTTAAACATTAATTGAAAAGATAAATTTTTATGGTATAAATACATAACAACAGAGAGAAATACATTTATAAAGTCAGAATTACTAATATTATTAAATTGATTGCGGAACATAGAATCATACATACGCATATTGATTGTGGAATATAGAATCGTATTTATCGCATCAAGTTATGTAAACGTATAAACGTATAAACGTCACGCAAATTATGAAACGTGGCAATCTCACAATTGATTGGTGATTGTAAGACGACCGGGCGAATCTTAACGCACTATTGGCCGTTCGCGTCTTAATGGTCGGTGCCGGGCAATCGGGTATCGACTTTTCCATTAGCTACAAAAGTTGTGGTCACCGTAACGACGAAATTGGCTATACCGAAAGGACATCGCACGCCCGGTGATGTCGTTGGTGTCGGAGGAAATGCTCGGATAGCGATGGGGTGACGAAGGGGGTGGCACGCGGAGACGGGTGGCGTGGTGGTTGGAGAGGGTGGTAAGGGGGAGGGAAGGGGTGACATTAATTCTCATAACATTTTACGAGGCGGTATCTGACCTGTGTCAAGTCCTTCCGACGCCCAGGAGTACGGTTTAGGAGTCATAACTCCCAATCACCCTAAGACATGCAGTCGCGAGCAATTCAGCCGGCACCAGGGTGGTGGCCGTTCTCTCTTGAATAGCGCGAGCTTACCGAAGGCATGTGGCTGTCCGTCTCTTTCACTTCCTCTTTTCTCACTTCGCGCGGCGGCTATCTTGGCATATCGCTGTCTTATTAAATCTTGTAGACTTTCGGTAATGAATTGTCCTCCTGAATTCCTAGCTACAAATTTTGCTGAAATTTCAGCGTCGCATGCTATCCGAGAATTCATCTATGGATTGACGTGTAGAAAAAGTAAATATAGTAAGTGAATAAAATATATCACATTAGCTTTAAATTTTCTTCATTGCAGTTGTCTTCATGAGAACGTTAAACAATGCTATACTTTTTGTATCAGCAGAAAGAATCTCATTATTAGTAATTCTAAATAGAAGGAAGGTTGTGATTATTTGAATTGTACAATCGTCGCCGCTAATTAATACAACTCTCAGTGTTTCGATACAGTAGTTTCGATACAGTAGTTTCGACAGTAAATACGTAGTGATAACCACGAAGAATTTTTTGTCCTTATAATTATTGCGTGACTTCCAATTCAATTGAAATCGACGAAATATAAGCGCGCTGACGCTTCGCGCTTGAAACGCGACAAAGGTGGGGAGAACCGCAGAGTTTGGTAGAACGCGCCTCGTTAAGAGAAACGGAGGAACATAGGGGATGCAGTAAGGGAGGCCCGGAGGTGTACGTCGTCGTTAAACCGTACCGGGGATATCGCCGTTCAATTTCGCTCCCCGCGTTTTAAAAAAAAGAAAAAGGCAGAAAACCGTTCCCGCCGCTCGTCGTATCGGCCGACCGGAGTTCTTTTTGATCTCGCTAAAGAATTCATTAAGTTTTGCGGGCGCGGTTAGGTATTAATGCGCGGGGGTGGGAAATGCGCGCGGCGCGTTTTATGCTCGCCCGAGCGCGAGTCAGGCCGGAGAGAAGAGGCAGGTGGAGGCGGTGGATCTCTCTTTTCTCTGCCTCCCTTTTGTCTGCCCTCCTATTGCTGCTGGCGTCGTTTCTTGTACCTTTTGCGCGATGCTTGACTATCGATGGCTCTTTAATATTCGCGCGTGGAAGGCTTGCCATTTCCTCGGTCGATTTTCTCTGTGATAAACTTGAAGAAAAAAAAGAGAAAAGATTCGCGTCACAGTCGCTCGATAAATCTAGCGGTTGATACGTTTTACAGAGCGTGCATATATTTCCGCGTAAATATTACAACTTCTATTTGAGTGATACATCTGCAGGTATTTACAAGGTTATAAACATTAATTCTGAGATTGATGACGCAAACTCCCTAAGAACGTACGTCGTATCTCGTGTTTCTACAAAACATGATGTACTAAATTTTTCTTCACCTAGCACGTTTAATAGAGGGGGAGATCGGGATGGAGGTGGCCTGGAAAATACTAGCCGGACGATAGAGATCGGCTAGAAGGCGGACGAGGTCACCCCCGCGTTGGTGGAGTGCATTTGGCCATCAAATAACATCGGCAGTGCCTATAACCGGCTTACGTCCCGACATAAAGTCGGCTTGGCCTTCTCTTCCTTCCACGGTCTATCCTGGCCACGCTGCCATCTCGAACCACTAACTCGTGATCAAGTCGCCTAACCATCGTCGAACTACCGCCGTATCAGGAGTTGCTGCTCTTGGGAGGCTTAAGCCCGCGATATCAGTTGATTGGGTCTAGCAAGTATTGCCGGAAAGAAAATTCCTTCGGCCTCAACATTCTCTAAGAAGCTCTGCGATTTTATAAATTTTTGTTATAAAAAAAATGAGAAACAAGAAGAAACGCTAATTTGATCTAAATAATATGTATTTTCAAATGTTATTCTCAATATAGTTTTAAAACAATTAAATACTCTAAGAATGTAATATTTAATCAAAGTATGAAACAATTTATATACATTTTAAAATATATAATATTTTTATTTTTCTGAAAATATCTGAACAAAAAATTGCGTTTTTCATGAATATAAGTTAACATGTATCTTAATTTTTAATGTAAAACGCACAAAAAAGTGTCTCGATAATGCGGATATGACTGCTGTTACGATGAGAATTCCCTCGTTTAATACGCCAGTTCGGGACACCCGCTACCAAGACTATCCTCCGGCACTTTCGGTTTCCCCGATATTTCCAATTAAACTTTCTGCGCTGTATACCGGGCGATACTCTTTCCCGGATTAGCGAAAATACGCTACGTTTGCGGCGGCCTTGCTGATACGGGGAGGTGGTCCCACATTCAAGGAGGGGACCAATAACTTGCCAATATCGGCATTACTGGCGCACTGAGCGCAATATAAACGTTTATGACCCAATGTGCGTCTGTTCAATCCCCCCGGCCGAGCAACCCCCCTTCCGATCCGCAGCTTTTCTACCAGCGGCTCTCAAATATGTGCCATATCTCTATCTGTGCGTCGTCCTTGAACGTTGTTTCTCAAATAAATCTACCTGAATCTGAAACTACGATCACAAGGATAAGTGTATGTAACGGAAAATGAAAAAAAGACAGATAAGACGAGGACAAACAATATTTAAAATTATGAAAATGTTTATATTATACATACAAAAAGCTCGATTCACTACGAGAGATAAGCTTCATTTAAATATGTAAATTAACTGTTCAAGGTTAAACGTGATTTTATCTATAATCTCGATTTTTTCGCTAGATTATTTTAGCGGAAGAAAATGAGAACAACTGATCCGGAGATATCTATAAGACATGAAATGGAAGAAGGGTGGGTGTATCGGTAGCCAACACGAGTTCCGTCCTCCTCTCTCGAACGTTGCCGTGGTCCGGTCGTTGTCAATGTGCGTCACAGGACATATCCACGTCGGTTACTTGTTGTTCCTCCGTTGTGCGAGCACATCGTCTGTGTGTGGGTGCGTGTCCTGGACACTTAATGTTTCTCTATCTATAGCGGTCAGGTCGAGACAGCCGGGGATATTGTTATATACGACATTGTGGAGGACCCCGGGCAAGAAAAGGCGAGGAGTGCGGAGCTACGAGAGATATCGCCCGGCCACCAATTACCACCGACCAAGAGTTATTGAAAAGATCTCCCCACGGGAGAAACCCCGTAGAATCGCGGCCCGGCCAGGCTAATGAACACTGATTACAGTTTGGCGGATGTCCGTCGATGATTTGTGGACAGATCGTGGGGCCGCAGGTTGGCCATGAGGCCGTTTCGCGCTACTGACGACAATTTTTCTCCGCTCTCGATTCGCGCGACACTTAATATATATTAAGGGAAAATGCGACCGGGAAGCATCAATTCTGTTTTCTCAAGTGCTACGCGCGTTCTTCCGAAGATTAAGAAATATACAGACGCGGCTCATAGTAGCGCTTATAAAGCAGCGTCAATAACTCACGAGTAAGCTGAAATGTAAAAAAACTCGAGATTTCTAATTTTTTGAAATAGTAGCGAATATAATTCAATATTCAATAATTATTTGTTATTTTAATCGCGTTGAAAGGACGATAATATAATAATGGGAGAAGAATTTACTTTCCCATCTCTTTGACATGCGGCATTCGCCTCCTTCTCCTCCTCTTCCAACTATGTACATCCGGTAAACGACATAATTCGCTAACACCTCTAACTCCTGATATAACAGAGTATTAGTTCTGATGCTGTCACCCCTCCTTCCCGTTCTTCCACGTCTCGCGTAAAACCGTTCGACGCTTGTAGCGTCGTATAGAGTCCCTCTTTACCAATTTTCCTCCCCGAAGCTTCATCGTCTTTGATCAGCTCCAGCGACGCCCCTATAAGCCATCGTGCAGCTGCCTGCGTCTAACTGCGACGTTCCATGCATTGAAATTCGTTGTTATACAAACACCGTTAAAAGTTAAAACCAACTGCCAGTACCGTGAGATTAATTAAACAATTATTTATAAGCAATTGTGAGAAGTACGTTTACGTAACCTTAGCAAACACTATAATGCAAAATTTATGTAAGAATTTGAATTTATTTTCACGCATTCAAATTCAAATTAGATGAAAAATTTTAATTACGAAATTGTATATCAGAAAATAGATCTGTCTATAATAATCTATATTGCATAATGGATGCGAGAAGCATTCTTAATTAATATAAGGATTAGCTTGGAAATTTCGCGATTGGCGAAAGCTTACGCCAATGAAGCGGGCATTAATTATTCCCTTTAGATTACGCCCGACACGATCCGTAAGATCTCCCATACCCGTCCCGTTGCGTCGCCATCAATTTCGTCCCTTTCTCCGTGCAATAACTGCGCTCCTCTGTCTTTCTCGCTCTCTCGCTCCTCCAGGAAGCGTCAGAAAATCTGCCTCGCCTCATCGATGGTAATGCCTCCTTTTACGATCATCATATTTATAAATGTAACCTCTCCCTCTCCCCCTCCCGTTCTATCTCCATGGCCGATGAAAGGATCTCGTTAATTGGGAATACTGATGCCGGTACGAAGGCGAACTATACCGAATCGATCCCATCCCTCTGTCGTATATACACCGCCGCACCCCGCGCACTCATCTATCCGCCCACCCATGAGATCACGACGGCGGATAAGACCCGTGGGATGCCGTCAAAGGGAGCTTATATTTATGAGACTTTCGGCAAACAAATGGATAAATCTAATATCTTCGAGGCGAAATGGCCGAAGCCGCTTGAGAAACTGATGTCTGAGACGTGAATTCAACCAGCTTCTCTTGTATGAAGCTTGCGCTGGATTTTTCGGCTCCTAGTCGCGAGAAAATGAAGCATATATTTTTACAGGATTTTTACAGGATTACTAAAAAATAAATTTACGTTATGAAAATTACAATAAAACGATTTTGAAAATATTTCCGTGTTCAAAATATTTTATTTTTCAACACGGTTTTGATTATATTAATTTCACATTAAATGTAATCAAAACAAAATTTAATTAAATAGATAATAAAACTCAAAATTATATATACACACAATGTTGAATTTATTTGAAAATGAAAAATTAATTGGAGAATAAAAACAGTTGAAGTAATTATTAATATAAGAATATTTTGATTATAATTTGCCAATTATGAAAATCTTACTTTTTTCTTGGAACATTATACGTTGAGAACATTATGCATTGAGTATTGCTTTCATTAAGAAAAGTACGTTTTAATCGATGGTGCTATAGATACCGTCATATTATTTGAAACAAACATTCATAAAAGTACTCGTGCAACTGTCTGCGTTCACACGAGTTTCGATCAAAATCGATCGAGACACGATCGCATTAGCTCATACGGACAGATGGTTGATCGCAATAATCCAGCCGTGGCTTTCGAGCGGAAATGACGCGCGCTTAATACAACGACGGTCACCGATGATCTCACAGAGATGATACGCGGCGATAGGGATCGCTTCTCGTGCTATGAAATTGTTTAAAAACGAATACGGGGCCCTCGCATGGTCGGGCATCGTCGCCTTAATGACGCCAACTGTCACTAAAGGCCCCTTCGATCATGCGCTGCTTGGCGATGTGTCTTAATTGGTCCGCACAAGTCGACCGTTATTAACGCAGAAAGTGACGGTAATGCGAATATTATCCGTCCGCCGCGGCGGAGTGCCGCAACTTTTGACGGCAGGTATCGCATGCAGTTTTACGTTTTACGATGTAATTAGTTCACCGGGAATCGCACTCGTCGCATCGGAAATGCACGCGCGCGCGTGATCCGCGCGGTAACGTGTAACGTACATACGTAGGTATGGTATTGTGCCGGGGCGATATTTATGAGAATTTTACCTGTTTCTTTGATCACGATCATCACGAAGATACATAGACAATCGTTAACATTTGCGGTAACGCCGTGCGTCTGCCCTGCAATTACCAAGCCATAACTCACTCGCTACCACGCTGCATCTAATTACTATACTGACAAGCTGACTACAATCGGCTTTAACAATGCGTCTATTTTAAATTTTCCTTACTCGATCAAACGCGCTCGCCCCGTCGCGGAATTACACGCGCGATTCTCTACAGAGCGTATCCCGAATTTATTATTTTTACATGCGCAATGTCCATTAACCCCGATGAGCCGCACGCACTGCACGCACGAGTCATCGAGGCACCATGCCGCGCGCGCGCGAGGAAAGAAAAAATAAATAAATATTCGCGTATCTTTAATCTAACGCTGTCAGGCATATTCCGTACCGATAATACATTACGACAATGTATTCCCGTCGCGATTAGCGTGACCTTGACGCGGAGAGAGCGCAGCCGGTGTATACGCGACGCGTTTACGTTAAAGTCGCGGATACATGACTTTCGCGTCAGGAGAGATGCGCGGACGCGGAGACGTATCTTAACCCGGGATCAGTCTGGGCTGGTTAGCCGTCCAGTGGCATTTATAACTCGTCATTATTATTTGAGTTGATTTGAAACACGCGCGGTTGTAGCCTTTCCCCTCTTCGACTTCGCATGCGACCATCGTCGTGGTCGTCATCATCATCATTCTTCCTTACGCGCCGCCGCGCCGCCGCCGCGCGAGTAGCCGGCAGCTGCCACGAGACACGCATCGACGCACACGCGCCCCGGGCATGCACACGCGCGTACGTAATAAAACTTATCGATACTGACCGATCAATCCTATCGGGTGCCATCGATTGCGTTACCACTTCAACTGGTGGCGCGAACTGGTGTCGACTAATTAAATATTCGGAGTAATTAAATTATAATTATAATAATAGTAATACAGCGAGAAAGAAATATGCAAACGGGCCAATTATTACGCGTTAATTATCGATTGTCTTAAAACGGCAATATTTATATAAAAGAGTTTCATAGTTACATTGTCTTGTATATACAAAGCCGGAGTTTCTGAAATTTTTTTTACGTAATTAAATCCGAGAAAGAAGATAAAAAAAGCGTGTAATCCTTTTTATGTCGCGATATTATGTTGAAATTTATTTGTATCCCATTAAAAAAATTATCAAAAGTTTATAATTAAGAATATCGTATTCACATAATAGTTTTTATATCTTCTTTCATTTATTTTCTCTTATGATGACATTTAGAAATAGGAAACGTTATATACTATGAAAAAACACTGGACAGAACAATACCTATATCGAAGTGCAGAGGCTTTAGGGCGCGCATTCCTATCGCTCGTATATTCGTATCGAGATTCTCTGTCGAATCATTGGTACCGAGTACCGTTTTCGTTCTCCAGCGCCATCAAAAGCGCCATAAAAGAAGCGGCCGGCGATGGTCGACGGGGCCACCGCGGTGGCAGGGGAGAGGAGGAGGCACCGGGTGAAATTTGTCAGTATTAAATAAATAACCCATAAAGGCGGAACATCAATCCACCGTGGAGGCATTAACGCCCGATATAGAAGGGGGGCGAGGCACAACGGCTGTTATTTTTCATACCACCGGCTACATCTTATATACGAGCGTGCCTATATATCGAAGCTCACGCGTTCTTCCTCTCGCCGTAAAGGAGAGGACCTCCCCTTTCTTCTTGTTTCTTCCCGCGCGCTTTCCCGCTCTTCTCTTTCTTCTTCTTCTTCTTCTTCGAGGTTTTTACGACCGGCACGTTGGACCGTATCGCGAGTTACGCCGTAGATCAAAAGTGATGTGTCTATTATGACGTAAATACTTAAGATCCCTCGAGTCTCCGTTATGGTCTTCGACCTGGACGAAGTTTCGTCTCGATACGCGGTGCCGCAATTCGGGCTCCCTATATAAGTTTGCCGAAAAAAAAATTCTGTATTACAGCGTCGTCAGATGAAGAAATAAAGTAGAAGACGAGTGAACAGAGATTCGTATTTAAAACGCTTTAAAAATTCGATACTGATCATAATATTATTCGGTGCTGAATTAATCTCATTAAAGAAACAACGCAAGACGAGTGTAGCGAATTAATATACGATCACACATTTTCGTAGGAGCACGTCAGTTTCGTATTGCCACGTCATTTTCAATTATCAAATATATTGATACACAAGATTGCGCGTATTAACGGAGAAACGGAAGGACCACCGAAGGCGCGGATGGCGCAGCGGCGAGCTTTAATCCGGCACAAGAGAGACACGGTTGAAGACGCGCGCGTGCGATGAGGCGATATACATCCGAGGGAGCGGCTAAGACGAAAAGCGAAATCTCAGCAGAAGGACCGCCACTAGCGGCGGAAGGGCCGGCGGGGACGTCGGAGGCCGGAGGCGGCGACGGCGGCCGCAATGTCGATACAAGGGGTCGATTGTGGCTTGAAAGGCACCGCCGATCCGACGACGCTGGGACCGCATTCGGCGGTCAGGCCGGTGCACGGCGGTACAGTGGCCGACTTGTGCCGCGGCGATGCCGATTCCCGATGCCGAGATTACGGCGGATTTCGCGCATCGCGCGTCCCATCCCGGGACACGCCGTACGCGCTGTGGCCGCTATTAGCTTCGGCTTTGATTGGCTGCGTTTAATGAGCCGGGCGACACGCGTGTATAAATTGCTGCTTGCTTGTCTTTGAAGATATTTCGAGGCGGTTGCGGGAGGATTTCTCTTCCTCCTCCTCCTCCTCCTCCTCCTCCTTGGCGACGTCTCAACGTTCCTTTCCCGTCTGCGCGTTTTGCCGTATGTATCGCGGATGTCATCGCCGAATTTCTGCGAGTTCGTCTCCGTGCCCGCCTCGCGGTCATGGACCACGCGTTGGCGTCCCTTGGCGACAGATGAATGGCTTCGAAAGAGGAAATGTGTCTCCTCGAGTAAACTACGACATGCATATTAACGACGAAGTTAGATACTTCTTCGAACGGCGCAGCTGGCGAATTACGGAACGGCATTTTATTATATTATACTGATATTATATTTATATTGTACTCTTAATTGTTTTATTCTATTTACTAAAACATTTTTTAATTAACGCTTGATTTCCATGTGTCGCCTATAGATGTAGGTCCTACGTCTATGATCGTCACCAATCAAACACGTTTTTTTGTTATGCGCTTGTCGTTTGTCGCGCGTCAACGCATGCATAGAAACCGAGATGACAGTGAAATATTTTATCCGTACGTGGCGTGCGTATCTTTCGTACTTTCTATTTCTGTGCTTGCACGTGAATATAACTTAATTGCTATACTTGAATATAGTTCAGAATCAAAAATACACGATGTCGAAGACTATGGAATCAACATTCGCGAGAGTTGTGTCATAAAATTAAAGACGTCTCACGAAAATTATCTGAAGGATGTATAAATCTCTTCAAAGTAAGCAAATTCCTACCCACAAATTAATTTATACTGTTAAACATCTAAAACAACATCTAATTTTCCAGAAATGCCGCGAAACATGGACGTGAAATAACCTTTCTAACAGCTTTAGACAAATATTGATTTTGTATTTTTCGAAGTATTAATTGATAATTTTATCGCATGATTTTTAACTCGCATTAAAACTCAGTATGATACCAATTAGAAAAAATTTCTCGGAGCGCCCTGATACGTTCGCAAATAAATACACTCAGGAAGTCAAAACGAACTACTTTTTTTCGCTGCAATGCAACAAGAATACCGCCATACGTTTCGATACGGAATCAAGACGAGCTTCGAAAATATCCACTTCGACAATCGAGACGTATCTGAGAATAAGTCCAGAGTCAACACTTGAAGAGAATCACGACGATTTGAGACCTTTTTTAACGTTACTGCCGTTCGAGGATAAATTCATTCGAAATTCGAGATGCGCGAAATCGAGCGAGGCCGAGGGCAGGCGGCATGTCTTTACGAAAATCTTCGGATCAAAAACTTCGCAGGCGGAGATGTTCGAGGGATCCATAAAACATCGAGTCGTGGAGTTCCTCGACGGTAAAAGTTCGACCATCATGACTTACGGCATGAGGGATTCCGGGAAGACTTACACGCTGTTCGGCAATTCCGGGTCGCCCGGTATAATAACGCACAGTATCGAGCTTGTGTTTTCGGCGATAAACTGCACCATAGCGCCGTGGTACAAACCAACGTTTCGGGACACCGTGCTCCGGCTGAACGAGGCCGCGCGGACCACGGAGATGCAGCGGAAGACGCGAGTATTAAACGAACGGATTATAGAGGCGGAGGCCAGAAGATTTCTGAGGAACTTGCGGCCGAGGAACGCGGATCCTGATCAGCGAGACGGGGATCCTGATCTTGAAGGCGAGGAGTGCTATAGCGAGTCGATGTACGCCGTATGGCTGTCCTTCGCGGAGATTTACAACGGAAACGTTTACGATCTGTTGGACGATGCGGAAAGACGCTCCCCGTTGAGGTTGTACGTGAACACCGAAGGGCGAACTTGTGTTTGCGGTTTGCAAAAGGTGCACGTCATAACCGCACTGGAAGCCTGTCAGATTCTCTTGGCGGGCCGATCGCGAACGAGCGCCTTCGCGACAGGATCGTGGAGCTCCCGATCGCACACCATTTTTACGATGGAATTGCTGAAATATCAGAAGGATCACGCCGCGGAAGATGTGGTGCTTAGCACTTTGACTTTTTGCGACCTGGCTGGCTCTACGCAGTTCGAAAAATCGCACAAGCTCGAAGCGAGCAGCATCAACAATAGCCTACTGGTACTTGGTAGATGCCTCAAGGCCATGAGTCAAAATCAAATGGCACCGTTTCGCCAATCAAATTTAACGAGGATATGTCAACGGGCTCTCTCGGGTGAAGAAAATCTGAGTATTATAGTGAACGTCGTTTTTCGGCCGGGTCTCTGCGACGAAATACAGAGCATTTTTAAATTCTGTGACATAGTTAGAAAACTACAAATTAATCGTCACAATGGATGCAAACAATTTTGCGAATTTGAAAAAACTATCCGTGATCTTGAAACATGCGATGGTAACGTTTTGGCGTCACCGTCTAGTCATCAGAGTTTGTTTGAGACCGCAGAAACGACTGGCTGTGTCAATTCGGCGTGCAAAGATATACAGGAGCAGAATAGAAGACTAAAGGAAGAATTGGAAACTGTGAAGAGTGATATGCTAAATTGCGAATATACAATTCGGCAACAACTAGCCGACCGTTATTCGCGCATGTTCGAAGAGCTGGAAGGGACTTACAAAGAGAATACCAAGAAGATCGAAACTGAGGGACAGGATCTGTTGAAATGGTCGGTCGAACAAGTCGAAAGCTTTTACAAGGAGCGCATCGATAATCTAATGCGGCGCAAGAAGAGAAAGCGAAGCGATAGCGGCGATTACGTCGAGGACAATCGTGCGCTTTGCGAGGAGTTCGAGGCCGAGAATGCGCAGGTTACTTCCAAGATGGTGGTTCTGAAAGAAACGGTGAAGAAATTGCGAAAGGAGAACAGGACAATCCTCTACGAGAAGAACAAGTGCAGCTTCGAATTGGCCTTGGTGACGGAAGAATTGAAAAAGTTTCGACAGCTCACGCGAGCCAGGATCCGTAAGTGGGGTGGCAACGATGAAAACATCAAGGACGATTGTCTCATGAACAATCTGGAACAGTTAATGGATGAAAAAGTGGAAAGAGCCGAGAGGAAACTTGAGGAGATGAGCGAATACATCCGCGCGATGGAGAACAATGACGCTGAAGCTGCTTCTGGAGCGAAACAGAAATTATCAAAATCGGGCGATCTTTCGAATGATACTTTGAACAGGATGAAAGAACTGGAGGAGGAACTTTTACGCAAAGAAGCTTGCATTATCAGACTGCAGCATCACTCACAATTGCAAGAGAGACAGCTTGCTGAAATTCAACGGGGCTTGAACGATACAAAAAGTGACAGTACAAGCGATGGAAAGTGCAGATGTGACCGATCGACAAATATTTCATTTGACGATTATACGGCAGACGGCTCTTTTCAGGATAACACGTCTGTTGAGAAAAATTCCCCACAGATGTGCGTTAATTCATCCATTAATGAACAACACGAAATTAACGATTGGATCGTCGTTCCAACATTATTTTCTAGCTCTGTCGAATCACCGAAGAAGAATCTTTCGAACGTGTCAAACGTTGATCGCAAAAGTCTCTTCGAAAGTAGTGGCAGTATGGATTGCAGCGGTTCTAGATCGAGCGAAAGAAGCAGCAAAGATGACTCGGGTGTAAGTAGCGAATTACGACGATCTACCAGCATAAGTAATCGCACAATTAGCCGCGAAAACGAAGACAAGTGCACGCAAACTTGCGTCATCGACGAGGACATTCAGAATGCAATGGAAGAAAACGTGGAACAGTTCAAAGATAGCGCGAACTTGAATAAATGGAACTATCAAGAGACGTTACATGTTGCCGAATTGTCTCAAAATCTGGAAACTATCCGGGACGTGATTTACGCGTTGGATCACGAAGCTGCTTGTACGAATGAATATCAGTTGTTACGTAAAGAAGGAGTGCTGACTGAAGAGGAGAATAAAATTGCAATCAAGCGCGATGGTTTATTCAAGGTGATAGAGAATGAAATTCAGGAATACAAGCGTGAGATTCGCGAGCTAATCCGCAAGCTGGCAATTAAGGAAGAAAATGAGAGTCGAATTTTCAAATATTTGGAAAGATACATAGACAGATCTATAGCCTTTGAAAATAAATTATCTTTGATGCGTAATCGACTGGACAAAGCGTATAGTAAATGCGCGAACGAACACTTACCGAAGATCGAAAGTCTGGAAGATGAAGTGTTACGAAAGACCCTGCAGATAAACGAGCTCGATGGAAGGATCGCTAAAATGCAGCGCGAGCTCGCGGATGGTTACGAATTGTTCCAGAAGATACACGATTTTGAGATTATTGCGAACAGATGTCAGAGAGACAAGAACGAGCTTTACAGGCAGTTGCATGAATGCTCCGAGACCCAATTGACTCTCGAGGATAAACTGAAGAAATTAACAATGAAGATAACGGAAAGAGAGAGCGAAGTTATCTCGTTGAAGAGTGAAGTACGCAATATAGCAGATCTGAATGTCGCGAACAGCGAGAAAGCGAGAAATCTGAGCGAGCAAATTACCGAAGCTGACGAAAGTATCGGTACGGCTAAGGAAGATCTGCATTGTTGTCAAGATTTGCGTAAAAATGTGGAGAGCACCATGAAAGCGGAAATTCGCGACTTCAGATCTTGGTTCTCGGATCATAAAAATAATACAGCGCTCCTGAACGAAATTTGCAAGACTTATGACGATAGCCAGGATGAAATAACTCGTTTAAAGATGCAACTGGAGCAGAAAGAATTAGAAGCAATTCTACTTAAAACTAACAGAGATGCTATAATAAAAAAATATGAGATTTTAATGAGACATTTTCAAAATGAAATCGAAGAGAAGAACAAACACTTTAAAACTGTTGCGAACAGTTCAAATAACTTGGAGAGATCTTTAACCGAGAATCAAAGTCAGCCGGAAGAAACCTTAAAAGACCATGAAGCGGAAAGTAGTTTCGCGAGCAGTTCCTGTTTCGTGCCTAAACACGTTAGTTCAGAGGCATTAAATGTTACTTCAACCTCAAGTGAAGATTCCATAACTTTTTCCGATGAGAAAGGTAGTAAATTCAATGATAACGAATCCTGTCAGGTCTGTTCACACACAACATAAAATATTTAATTATAGAATAGATAAACAATTAACGCATAATATGTTTAATTGTTATAATAGATATTTTAAAAGTTTTTTGATGAAATTAAAAAATTTGTTAACTGTTAGTACGCATTAGCATACACGTAAAAGTTGGAAAATTTAATAATTGCGAAAAGAGATCTCGCATATAATATCCTACATCTTTAAAATTTTCAGACTGATACCAGTAAAAAGTCAACCAAGACAGATACCAGTGTAGAGTCAAATAAATATATTCGTCTAATTTTACGTCCGCCTGTACGTGAAACTGATTGTTCTGAAATAAAAGATTATTCCAACATGAGATTACGAGGTACCGAAGACAAGAAGAAAAAAGATGGGATGGAAGTTAGAAGGATCTCTGGTAAAACCGCACTTTCACAACTCTAAACAGATATTAATAATGATTCGGAAACAACAACGTGACAGTAAGCAATATATCCAAATAATTAATGATCGTTCAATTATATATAATTCTTGTATATAATTATTGATATTAAGAATATTGCCGCGTGCATTTTTAAAATAATTTGACATTTATTTATGTTTCGTGTATTTCATGTATTTCGTACTCCGCTGAATGTTTCGTATACAATTTTAAACACGTGTCATACTTTAAATTTAATAGAGAAAAAATTGTGCACGTCTCAAATGTTATACGTTTTAATCCAACTGTTATATGTTTAATTTGTATTGTTGTCTCTGTATTGTTCTCTCGTTTGCACACACATTTAGCTCATAAATTAATAAACTTTTATGTAACCTTTACATATTTTTTCAATAATTGCCAACAAAAAATTGTGTGAATTTATTTTGAACGAGATTACGCATAATACAATTTGAAGTCTAAAACACTATTTTGCAATTTGATCAATATTATTATCGTTTTTATTATTTTAGCTGTATAAAAGATAACACAAGACTATAGTAGATATTACGTGAGAGATGTGCTGTATCAATATCTTATTATGATGTTATTCGTAAGAGGCAATAGTGCGATTAGCGATTGGAAATATTATCGATATATCAGACATTCCCCCGCGAGACGAGATCATGTGTAATGGCAAAATGTGGTTCCGACATTCGTTACAATAAACGAATCATCCACAAATAGAGGCAGCAACTGCGTTAAGCTTAGTCGTGCAACAGCGGACCCTGCTCCGGATTTTATTGCCAATATGCTATAATTTCTGACATTAGATGCCGCTGACGCTTTCGTCCGCTCATTACAACCCGCCCCATCCCCAAACGTGATCTTCCCGCGAAAACGGCTATTCTGATCTTTCTCTCTCTCTCTCTCTCTCTCCCCCCCTCTCTCTTTCGCGGATACTGATAGATGAAATTATGAGGAGGGATATCGAAATTGGACCGCGACCTCCATTCCGTACAATCTTTTGGTTTCTGATGATATTACCGGGATGTGCGATGTGATAAGGGGATACGAATAAATGAAAGGAAATCGTCCAATACGAAATTGCAATCTGCTGCGAGTTTGCGGATGTAAGAACGGTGCGCTAAGATTACTTCTAGTGATACGTTTTAACATATTTCTAATCGTTAAAAAGATCCCTTCTTGAAAGAAAGTAAGGAGTTGATTTTTCTTAAATAACAAGAAATTCATTTAAAATAATTTAAACAATTTAAATTATTCTGAAAGATCGCGTGCGCGCGGATATTGAATTGTATCTGCAAAATGAATTTATTCCGTTAATTGTTTGGCTCTTGGACTATCAATCCGATTGTAATTATTCTCATATTACTTTCTCGTAGACGAACTTGTTATCGCGATGAAAACAGCCACGAGTGGTTTGCGAAATCGCAGATCGCAGCGGCCATTTTCGCTAGCTCACCTCTTCGTCGTCGGTGATTTCTCGGGGTAAATGTACCGCGAACTTTCCTCTTTCAATTGGCAATAAGATTTGATCGTTGCGGGAAATATCATCCAATTTCCTTTCTCTCTTGGCCGGGCCGGAACATTGCCGCTCGTCCGCCTACTCACGTTTGCCCTCTAACTTCACCATCAACCACCCTCTTTCCGTTATCCTTTACACGCCCGGTCGCAAGACATAAAGATGGCGAAATCATCCCCTTTGGTTCGCCAGTTGAAATTGCACCGGTGCAATATTCGTACCGATGCTTGTTCGTGGTATGTTTAACACTTTATAATTATGATTTTTTTTAAATTGATTAAAAAAACTTTGTTTTGACGTGATTTATTTTTGAATTATCTTATTTAATAAAAATGGAATAGAAAAAGTATAGAAAGAGAAAGAAAATTATTTAATAGAACAAATTAATATTACTACTTACTATGTGTGTCGAATATTTCATTTACAAATCAACTAAAATAAAGAAATATATATTTTGTATTATTTAAATAATGTATATGAGAGTTTGAAATTTAGAACAGCTGACGTAGGGTATACACGCTGTTTGAAGGTTGAGCGAGCACTCGGAGGGGTAATCAGATAGAGGAGGAGAAAGTTATTCCCGGTGAAGTTTCCTCGAGACATTAGTTTATAATTCGGCAATCCCGGATCAGTATTTGTCACGATTAGCCGAACCCTCCCCCTTCCACCAACGGTTGGAATATCTGTTTCTGGGGAGGTCTCATCCCTTTCTTCACCCCTTCTTCGTGGATCCTGCGCGAGTTTTCATTAATTTCGCCCAATCCTGCCGAACTATTGTCGTAGTTACGCACAATTTCGGCACGACAATGCCCAGCTTTCTCTGGGATTGACGTAGACGAAGGGGGGAAAGCGGGCGAGGGAAGGAGAGGCCGAGCCTGTAAGGAGTTATAACGATGTCGAGTGGGAAGGGTAAGAAGTTCTCCGGGTTCAAAGCCCGGGGTGGCATGGATTATATTTCTCGTGTCATTTGCCTTCTGAGTTAGACCGATGACGTTTCGCCTCGAGTTTCTCTGTAGAAATTTTGCTACGCGAAGCGAGAAGAGACTCGTCGGAGAACGGGATTTGATAGAAAAGGATTTCGATACAAATTGAAGAACTTCCATTTATATTAACAAGTAACATATATATGTGTAATAAGCATATATATCATAAGCGCTTTAAACGAAATATTTCTATTAATTATTAGCAGAAAGACAAGAAAGTTATTCTCTTGTAATACGCATCATTTTCTTGATTTTTTATAATTGTTCATAATAATTAAAACAATTTGATATAAATATGTAATTACAAATTTAAAAGATATAAAAAGTAACTCCACTGCTGATCAAACATTTATGAGATACATATTCACAACGAGATGTCGAGAAAAAGTACGAACCGTTGCTCGGACAAATACGGCACTCCTGCGAAAACTTTGACTTCGATATGGCGACTTTTGTCAACGTCGAACGGTATCTTAAGAATTAGCCTCGCGGGATTTCGAGGCGAGAGGCTACCGCTGGCTGCCGGCGCCGACGTTGAAAACACACGTGTGAGTGTCACGGTGGGGCTACAAGAAGAGACGGGCGGAATCGTCTGGATCCATTTGCAATGTCACCCGGACAATTTCCAACGGACAAACTTCCATCTTCGAGCTTCGGGGGTCGGACCCGCGATATTAGAACAAACGATTTCATCTACTACGTCCTCGTGCCCCACCCCAAGATCGTTCCCACCGCACCCTCGAGATCTACGTGCGGGCCTAGAGATACAGAGACGATTTCATAAGAAATATCGTGCCGCCTATAGACATAAATATTCAGTTGCTCCAATATGATTAAATTAAAATTTGTATGCAGGATAATTGCAATACGGCAACACGGCATAAAACACAGTCATCCCGGAGATATAATTTAAATTAATGATACAATAATTTTTCACAGGAATGATTTTCAAACATCGTCTATCACTATCAAAGTAATTATAATTATTAATAGAAATATTAGCCGTTTTAATTAATTTGTAATTCCATTTGTAAATATTATGAATTAAATCTGTTTATGCATTTAACTTATTACGATTTTTCTTTTGTCGGAAAAGTAAAGTGTATTACGACACTGGCTGGCATTCGTCGGTGGTTATGTATTTTGCCAATATTGTGGAAACGCATAAGATACAGATATTCGTGGTTATTCGCAGCGTTTTCATCACCGTACGCAGGCACGCTGTATGAGAGCATCCCCGGATTAAATACAGCCACGCTTCCGGACGATGACTGCGTAGCACCGCGTCGCGCCGCGTCGCGTCGCGCTGGATAAATCGCGATTGCGTAATATCGCGAGCGAAGCGTTTGCGCGAGTAGAGAATTGCGTAAAGGCAAATATGCGATAGACTACCCGAACGTCCCGTATTGTATGATTGTCTCCGTTCTCCGCCCCCTTCTCCAACCATCCCTGTCCGCCTCTCGCCGTCGCCGCCACCGCCACCGCCACCGCCGCCGCTGCCGCCGCCGCCGCCGCCGTCGCGTTTCGCAGGAAATGCCTGTCTTGCATTTCCCGGCATTGTAACCACCCCGTCGGCTTCGGAGTATTGCCAGCCTCCACGTTTGAATTGCATTACCTATTATTGCTTATTGTTCGCACGCTACGTGCCTCTCGTCTCCTGCGTGCCCGGATTTTCCCCTCTTCGGTCCACCCCTGCTATTCCTTTCTACTAATCTGCGGCTTGCCTTTGCCTTGCTTCTTTTTAGCTTCTTTTTACTCGCTATCGCGAATATCGTAGCATTAGTGTTCCACGCTTCTTTTTAATAGGAATTAAATTATCTCCTAAACATGATTGAGCTAAATTAATAATACGCTACGATATTTCACCCCGTATCAGTATAAACTTCCGCAGCCGCGAAGTGGAGTAGTAACGATATATTTGATACATTTCACTTGCACTTGTGAATGTTTGCGGACATCGAGCAAAGAAATGCCGAGGTCGTGCGCTCAACGATCTATCCCCGAGCTCGCCGACTTGTATGCTAAAAACGTACGGAATCAGATTCGACCGACTGGCCCGGAGCGACTGCCGCACGATCCCCTGGCGCAACTTACCGAGATTTTATTCATTTTTACATATGACCGAGCGGGCGATAAGGAAACACCCGTGATATTTCACGTTTTTATATGCGGCCGCGTTTGCCTTGAGGTGTTGGCCGGCCGCGCACGCCCTCCGTATAGAAATGTTATACGCTCCGGCCCGTGCCTGATATGCGAAATAAGTAGCCTCCGGGCATCGGAAAGGCCGCAGCCTCGTTAACTCGGCGTCGTAATCCAAGGATTGCGTCGGCAAGGAGAACCGTTTTCCTCGTGATCTCTTCGAACCCGAAACTTCAATGTCGCGTCTAAAATGACATCGTTCCCAACTGACGTTTGACGTTTTAAGAATCGCTGTCTTATCTTGTATCTTTGACGAAACATCGACGTTTAAAATGCAGACATTTTTATGCTTTTGTATACTTTATTAATTTGTAATATATAATTGTTCTAATGCAAAACAACACGTACAAATAGGAATACATCCATGCATACGTATCTCACATGTGTGTGGCACATCTCTAAACTTAAAAACTACCAAGTCTATATGATTAAATACAAAATAGCTCATGCATAACTTCTGAGCATTTCTCTGTTTTAAAGTTACGCCGGATACTTAATCGAGAACTTTGACGATCGCTCGATGTCGGAAGAGATCGTATACTTGTTACGGATCCGCAAGTGCGGGCACGTGTGCTCAGGACGGTTTATGTACGCTCATGTGACAATATGGCGTCGCGGGTGGTTTGAGTGGCTATTGAGATGCTCGACTGCCGAGCGCGCGCGCGGTGCCCTTACAAAAGAGCAGTACTTACCAGATATTGGAGGCAATGAGGCGGGCTACTTTTAACAAGACTACCCCCCCGGCGCACCGCTCTCTCCACTTCACCGATCCCCATGCTCGATATCAAACCGCCGCGCGCCCCCGTTGTTGTGGAATCCCATAAAATTACGAGCGCCACGGCGAACCCATTGATCCCGATTCGCTAACGAGCCACAAGTTGGGGATCACGTAAGAGGATCCGCGGATCGTCTTTTCTGCGGATGGATCTTATCGGTTGTGCTTCACGATGCTCCTTTCTCAAAGAGCGCGGTATGAAAGAGTAGCTTCATTTAAATCTGACTTTCGTAAACGTAACAAGTCTTTTGGCGGCGATCTATCGAATTATGTGTGTCATGATAATGATTGTATCAAATCTACTTTAAGTCATCAAAACGCAAATAGATTAGGTATTAAATCCAAAATAATATCGGTGAGTTTTTCAGAAAGAAATAACTATAATATGCTGTGTTTACTGTACAATGTATCCGTTCGACCCTCTTTCTCACAAAGGATTTCGGATTCGACAAATCAGACCGTCCTTTGTTTTGATAATCTCGAGCAAATTCGGAGTTTGCAGAAGTTGGGTGTCCGTACGAGGACAAAATTTGCAAAACAAAGCGTCGATTTGTAGAAATTTATCGGGCGCGTCACGCAATTAGGCAAATAAGCAGTCTAACTGAGAATAGCGCCGGTATACGGAACGCCGGATGGAAGGGTGTAACGACAAACAATCTCTCTTTCTCTATTATCACTCTCGTCCTCGCGCAACAGAAAGCAACAACATTTCATTTCATTTGTTCAGCCCCCGAGTCCCCGTCGCGCCGCCGCTTCTCGACCCGACGTCATTCGACGTCAAACGTACCGCACCATCCCAGTTCGAACCACCCTCTAATTTGCTCCTATGAACGCATCCCTCTTTTGATCCCTCTTTCTATCACCAGCAACACCGTGATTTCTGCTAATCGTCGATGCAAAAGCGGAAACGTTTCCTGTCGTCATTTATCGAACGTTTCGTGAAATTACGCCTCGATTCCTTCATCTACTTTATCTTTTATTATATTCCTTCATAAATAATAATGTCATTAATGCTAATTTAATAGTTTAGATTAATTAAAACTGCAGGAAGGAATTATTCGTAGAAAAAGAGGAGTTAATAAATGCTATCGTGAAATGTGTACCTTCGAGAGAACGATTACTATTAATTAAATTGATAAACAAACATGCGGAGCTATGTGTTCAATGGAAGGCAACACGGTATTTTGCTGATGGATAATTGCTGTATTATCGACGGCCATACCGCAGAAATCCGGCAAACACATTCAAGCTCGTATTTATAGAGACGCACGCGATCGCACAGCCGCCGCCTTCTTGCCGATGCCGTGATCGACAGGCGGCTGCGATAAAAGGGCCAGACATCGATAATTATCCGTTTTTACGAGCTTGTGCAGCTCTCGCGCCGCACTATCCTCTTTCCATCTCCTTCTTCATTTACTTTCCCCTCTCCGATTATCTTTTCCTCTCACTTGACGATTGCCTATACGCACGAACGTCGACCTCGACGACGCCGTGTACGCCGACGGAGATAAAGATTTCAATTCCTGGAATGAAAATTGCCGATCAATTTAACAATTGACCTGAAATTCCGCAATAATAAAGCGCAATCATACGGCCCACATGGAAACCGCCGGAGACGGATCGGTGTGTTTTTAGTTTACCGTGGTGCATTACGTCGCCCGCAAGCCTGCAGAATTACTCACGCTCTGAGATCGGATCCTCTAACGGGTGGATCTAGTCAAAGAGTTCCCGATCAGAAAACACAAGAAAATTTGCAGATAAATTGCTTCTATGTTTACGGTATATCTATCCCTATATACGTAATGATAAAAGAATATATCTACACAACGCAATATGCTAGCGCAATTTTATATAATTTTGTATCTATATTCTAAATCTATAATTTTAATTGTTGTTTATCTATATATGATATTTTACTCGGCTTTGCTAAATATTTAACGGTAATCTTTCATTTTGTTTAACTATATTATGAATACGGTATTTTCTTGACATTCAAATATTCTGCTTTTTTTCAATCGTGACATACATTAAATGATATCCCTCGCTTTGTTTCACGGTCACCCAGTACCTGAGGTTTCCGGACCGATGAGTAAGATCGCGTGTGTGGAAAGGGCCGAGTAATTAAGTCTTCCCGATGTTGACTCTCGATGGCTGCAGGAAAGACGGGCAAAGACGGCCTTTATTCCTTCGTCGTGTCATTATTTGCGCATTGATGCACTGTTACGACCAGACACGCATCCGCATCTCATTTCAAGCGCGCTCCCGTGAATATTCACGAGACCATTTTGCCTCGTTCCTTAGATTACTGATCCTACCATATTATGGAAATAGTCGTCGAAATAAAAGGGTTGGACGCGACGTCCTTCAAGTGCTTTGCAGTCGTGCTATAGCAGTCACGCTCGATATATCAAATAATATGCAAATCTAATTTTCTGATGTATCGTTTTACGTCAATATATTTCATATATCAATATGAAATTTAATAAATTAATTTGCATAATTTATAAAATACATCTTCTCAATATTTTACTTTCTTTTCTCTTTGCACCTTTTGTTTAAAGTTTTTATTGAAGTAATGCTATTCCAAGTAAATCTAATGTTTGTTTGATTTAATAAAATAAGATAAAGTCATATAATATACATTTTTCTATCGTCAAAATGAAGTATTTGAAGTTCACGTCTGCGAATCGCGTTCAATAGCGCGACGTATGAATTGAAGAATTAGAAACTCGCGTCACATATTAGTCGCGGGTACGATTAACGAAGGAAGGGAACATAATCCTCCATTTTGATTCCCAAAGGGCCCAAAGAGCAGCGGGCCGATGACGAATTCAGCATCTGGTCCCAACATTTACGGTCTATAATGCGCTTCTTGCGCCGAATGACCGGCACAAACGCGAAACATCAAACGTCACGGAGAAGGAAGGAACGGATGAAGTTAAAGGGAGCGAAAGGGAGCGACGGTAGAATGGTGGGGTGAAATCAAGTAGGAGAGAGGGAGTTATAAGGGGGATCACAAGGAGAGAACGGAGAGAGCGAAAGGGAGAGCGCGAGAAAGAAAAGGAGATATAACGCGCGGTAAAAGAAAGTCGACGGAACGTTTTCAGCGGCACGTCGGCGCTTTGTGAGCGCACACAATCGTGAAGATCATGCACCCTTTTTTTCGTGCCCGTGGAAGAAAAACTTAAATTGATGCGAGTGGCTCGCGAGAGCGAGACGTACATGCCGCTTCCTCGCCGACAATCGCAGAACTGGGTAGGACACGCGGTGAGGAGGGACACGCTAATTAGTCACACAGATTCTCGTCGAATCTCTCTCGCGTCGAAATGTATCGATAACGCGCATCGCGTGTCGCGTAATATTCATTCATAGATCGTTCATAGATTTGTAAAATTTTCTAAAAAAATTTACTATTCTCCACAAGAAATTCTCTCTTACTAGGAAAATTCAACAGATTCAACTTCAGCTTTCAATGCATTAAATTTATTGTAAAGATCTCCATTAATTTTATGCCGCTCTAATGCACAAACATACACTTTTCTTTAATCATTATTGTAATTTAAAGACGATATACACGGGTACATTCATTGACTGTGACAGATTCTTCAGACCGAAGCCATATTATACACACATTAAAGTGCAAAGTCTGCAACGGCATTAAATCCCGCGATTTCGCGTAAAGTATCGCGTCTAAGAGCAACTACGTTGCACTTTTTCGCAAGAGAGGCGCAACGCGCGTCTCTTCGAAAGCCGCATATGGTGGATATATACCAGCTCTTCATTCGTTCCCGTCTAATTCAATAAGCCACTGAGCCGCGCCGCCAACGGTCCAGATGCAGCTGTGCCGATGACTCCGGGTGTGTGCTTTTTGCCTCATTAAGACTATCGTATGAGGAATAATAGATTTTCACAGAAGCCCGCGAGGAGAAGCCGGAACCCTCGTGATTTATCGCCGCCGCAATTTGACATTCTTTTTCGCCTGATTATTATTATACCCGCATATTTCGCGGAGAGTAGATGTTTGTTGTTCCTGACCGCGTTAATGGCGAAATTAATAATCCGAAATGCAGTATAAATAAGATATTCATTTCAATTACTTATAATCTGTAATGCTTGATATATGTTGTGATATTATTTAATAAAGTCAGACTTCTTCGTCCGGGGGAGGATACGCGACACATTCGTAAAATCGCGTCGGTACCGACTGGTTAACGATACTCCCATCCATTCTGCTCTCGAAATACAACGCGAGTCTGACAGGGCCGCCTGCCACGTTGTTTACACGTTGTCATGTATCCCAGACGTGGCTGCTATCGACAGCCTCCACTGGCTGGCACGCATTCTCGAAATGAGTTATTTCGCCCGTCGCGTCGACGAGAAAGAGAGAGAGAGAGAGAGAGCGCGAGAGAGGAAGAGGGAGAGAAACCGGGGGAAAAAAAGTATCGGTGTATGACGCGTACCCCCGTCGAAGGAAAATATTGTCGCTGACACCGCGAAACCACCTCCGCTCCGGCCCCTGGTCACCCCCTTACAGGAGGGGGCGAAGCGAGGGTTGAAATGTCGGCGTTATTACGGCGGCTGAAACGACTACGAATCGTATAGCCGACGCTGACTGGATAATGTATCGCGCGAATTGCCACTCCGAAATGGATTCCCGCTTGCATTGTAGGTTGCACTGAGCGCACATAATAATTGTACAGCGACGTGTGCGTCGCGGCGTGAGCGCGCGCGCGCGCGCGCACGAAAAGCGGCGCGTGTCGGTGCCGCGAGTGTCATTTGTATGAGGTGCAGATAAGGTAATTATATTTTAAAACGTTGATTTTCGTCCGCGCGGGACGCGTTTATACCGACGCGTTGTCGTCTTGCGTGTATTAGCGGATTAGAGGATTTATAACGACGACAGTTCATCAAATGGAGGGAATCTGCACTGAAATAATTCTGTCTAAGCTCTTCAAGACTTTTTCCTCTCAACGATGTACAGAATTATTTACAGTGGAATATATAATCTTTTTCGGGAATTTTGGATCTTCGAGCGGAATGTGAGACATCTAATAAATTCCAGGCACGAACCGCTTTCACGATGAAGGGAACTAATTAAAAATTAACGTCGACGGAGGTTTCGCGAAAATTCACCCAAAATAATATCGAACGCCGGGGGCCATTTTACCCCGGGACCGCTGGTTCTCCATCTCATTCTCGTATTTTTCTTCAGCCACAATTTTTCTCTCTCTCTCTCTCTCTTTCTTTTCCACGGATTCCGGAAACGATTTTTGCGAGACGCGCCGCCCGCGAAAAGGAGGCGCGCTCTCTAGCTTGTTCGCGTTCATTACCTATGTTTTTCCGTCTTAAGCGCCTCGTTAAACACGCGATGCGCCCAATACGGAGCTCCGGGTTTGCGCTTCGGCGACCGGGGCAGGGGGCCTGGATTTTCATATTTCACTTCAATCTCCACTTCAGCCGCTCGACACACGTCCACGAGAAAGGTCGGATACTCGGACACTCGTGCGGAATTCATACTGCAAGTACGCCGGCCGGGCGGAGGGAATTTACATCTGCTGGCGGATAGCTCTTGCGCGGCGAAATTATTTAGTAGTAATTACTACCGGCCGCCGTCTAATGACGTCGGCGTCTAGCGTGTCGTGATTTTGAAAATATTTTTAAAGGTAACGCGCGACGCTATACGAGCGAGAAGGGCGCGGCCGGATTTTTCTGAGAAGAGAGTGGCGCTTAATTAATTTTTCTCGTGTTTCCGCGGAGACATTACCTGAAATATAAGCGTCGCAGGCATTGCGACTGAAATTGATTAATATTCTTTTCGTCGTCTCGAGAAAAGAAGTCATTAAAGACGACTACGTGCGATGAATCTCAACGCGAAGTCGCGATCAATCGGAACAGTTGATTCGTAAATAAAATTCGAAGTCGCACAATTAACTTTTCCCTATTCATATTGTTTTCCATTTTGCAGTGCAAACGAATGTGGTGCGCATTAACGTGGCGTGCGATGCTAATACAAGAAATGATATAGCTCCATATTGTTGATGAAGAGTTTCATTTCCTGCTAACACGTCATCATTAATCATCATACCATTTGAATTCCGCATCTAAACGCGCGTTATCTATTAATATCCGACTCTAATTAATTGCTTAAGCCTGACCGCTGGTCGATGCAATTCTCCCGCGTCCTCACAATTAAAATGCAATAATTATTTTCATGTGGGGCCGCGCGGTATCGCGCGTAGCGTTGCGGACGGCCGTCAACAGCTCGATAGGCGCGAATCGGACGCGATTATCGCTGGCCAGCCTCGCTCTCGCGATGATCATCGGGACGGAGGGGGTGGCCGGGTGGGAAGGAGGGGGGGGCGGGCGTACCGCGGGATGCACTCGCGCGCGGCCAGCATCATATGCACTAACGTATACATGAACGATCGCGCGGCCACCGTTGACGATCCGTCAGCGGCGCCATAACGTATAAGCGAAGCGATGATAACATCAGCGGCACTTATAATGCAAATTAGCTGGTGACACTCGACTCGGTAACAGAGTAATGTAATGCGCGAATAAATGGCAACAACTGGCTCGGCGCATCGCGCTGTCAAATGCGCCCTGAACTCTCATAAAGCACCGTTGGCCGCGCGGTTTGTCAGCGTAGGCGTGAGTTGTAGGTGTGCTTCTGATGGAAATATTGACTATTACGCGCGACCGGGAATGTGTATCATTGAATTGCCCCCCGCCATAAATATACCGAAATTCTGCCGGGCGCATTTCATACTTTTGATTTATCCCCCGGGCGTGCGGGCGCGCGGCGGGCCACACGCGTTTGCACGTGAGCGTGCCGTGACACAACACGCCCCCCGGGTGCAACGTGAGTCTCGTTGTCGAGGTCCTTAAAACGCGCGCGATCCTGTCGATGACAGCTTCCGCGACGGAAAATTCGTGTATTCCGATAGACACGGGGCTGCGGAAAGTATTTGGACACATATAGAACCTTCAGCGCCCTCCGAGAAAGGGCAAGACTCGAGGATTTTCTGTGAGATATTCTCTGTAAGCAACTACTACGTACATACGTGCGCGTTGGAAAATTATGGATCATCATTATGGTAGCTATCATATTTTTGCATCAATAAATATACATAACATTCTCCCGTCTGTCTTTCACGCTTGCCTCCCTTCGAATTCTTTTCATGATTCTAAGATCGCGCATCGCGTATCGAGCTCATAAATGCAAATGTAATTGCGCGAGCACGGTCTTACCGGCGTGTATACGCGCAACGAAACGCATTGATTTGCTTAAAGGGGAAGTGAAATATCACTTTTCGTAATTACACCTTTCCCACCTACGAGATCGGTGTTCGGACAAAATTTTATTTAAAAAGTCATTAAATTTTCATGTAGGGGTATTCATGCAAGAATTTCCGCGGCTGACTCACCGCGGGTAATTCCAACGTAATATCGTTTCTTAGCGTTTCGCGTGAAGAATTATACCCTCCTTCGGAACGGTGTATTCCGTATCAAATGAAGATCTTTGATTACGATATGCCATTGTAATGTTCTTCCCTCCTCTCCCCTCCCGAGAACCGCCGAGATCGGCAAAGTACACGAAAAAGGTGGAGTTTTGTCGTTCAATCGTTTGTTGCTCGCTATGAAAGGGAAGAATAACGTGAGACATCCAAAGCTGACGGGCGATACCCTTTTCGATGAATTAGTGAGGCATCTATAGCACCGGCTGCGGCGTTATTAATAGAGCGACATGTGCTGCAGGTTGCTTGCGCGCCGTATCGATACCAACGTCCAATTGTGCATAAATTATTGGTACGCTGTGCCTGACAATCGCGCGGATATTGATGCGATTATCAATAATTTCCTGCGGGGGCACGGCACGTCGCCGTGCGTTGCCATGCGTGGCTTTCACCGATACGCGACTAATGCTAGCAGTTATTTCGAACAAATAAGATATCGCTTCTCCGATTATTTATTTTCTGACTATTAGGTTCCCGCAAATGTTTCGGTCGACTAAATTAATTGTTTAAATGCATCTACGTAGTTTTCTTTTAATTTCGAAGAAAAAGGAGATGACTGCCATGTTAGTATCTCGCAAATTATTATCGTCAATATTATACTTACTTCATTTTATGAATATTTGTTTTGTTCAGAATCGGAGTGCCGGGCGCCGTAAAGTGGATTGATACATTACCGTCGTTTGTTAACTCACTAACTACAACAATGAACGCGTCGTGATGCATGCACTAACGGCACAAAATAATTCGTGTTGTAACGTTTTCGCAGAAAACGTATGCTGCAATTTACGAAATCGTTGTTTGTCGCGTATGCGACACGTAATAAGAGGATACCTGATTTCAAGTGTGCGATAATCGCGCTCATAAATAAAAAATAAAAATAAAAATAAAAAACAGAGCGGACTCCCAGTGTTCGAAACACGCGGTGCCCCTCTGGAAAAAAAATACGAGCTTCTTCCCGCGCGGCATTCATGCTCGCGCGATTGAATTAATCGGGTAATTGAGTTAAGTACTCAAAAATTCGCCGGCGCTTCGCGCATAACGCTTGTGAAATGCGCATGAAATAATTTCGATGTGCATTTCAAAATGCGGCGCATCTGCTCTATAATTAATACGGCTAACGGGTTATGTAGTCTCCAACGACAAATTTTTGAAATCATAAAAACATGCTTTAACATATTGCAATTGCAATCGGGGAATATACTGTTGCCACGCTGCGTCGATGCGCGACGGTGGAAGGGCGACAGGCAGAGAAATGAGGGCGGATGCATTGGTGTCGCGAACGTTAATAATGACGTTTCGAGCGATATTTATAGCGGACTGCCAATGGTGTATTATCGGCTGCGGTGGGTCGCGACAAAAAATATCCGCGGCACTTCCCGCCGCGAAATAACAGCCCCGAAAATTATTTTTGCGTCGTTCATTCAATATTACGTAACAAAGGAAATTTACATTTTATTTGGATATTAGTTTAGCGTAAAAAAATTGTGGCGAATCCGTAAAAGCAGCAGCACCGCGTGTTCGCCAAAACGCAACGGCATTAAATTTGCCCGTTTTACGCGAAGCGATTCTATCGCCTGGATTGCTCCCGCATACCGCAGTTTAGTTTTATTCAACGCTAAACAGAGCGGTGACGCCGAAAACACCAAGCGCGCGCAGCTGTTCCGTAATTAATACAGTCGACGGTTCATGTAATCATCGACGACAAAGTTTCGAGCCCATAAGGACCGCCATGCTTTAACGCCGTGCGACAGGAGAGCGCGAGTACATCGCGTCGCATCGGCGGCAACAGCAGTGGCGGGAAAAGGGCGACAACAATGAAGAGGAGAAGAGTGGCGAAGAGCGGCGACGATGGCTCGCGATGGGGCGAGCCGGGCGAGCGCAGTGTGTACGTGTGTGTATGTGTGGGTGCGTATGTGTGTGTGTTGGTGGCGACGGTGGCCGGCGTGGTCTGTGACGATGGTGGTGGTGGTGGTGGTGGTAGTGGTGGCGGTGGCGATGGTGGTGGTGAAATTTATACCGGATGCCAGCCACCTAATAACGTTATTGCGTTGTATAAACTGCGAGAGCGCGGCGAGCAACGCTGCAGCACATTAAAGCCGCCGTCGGCACCATAGAAGCGCGCGAGTATAAATAATACACCCGCGGTCTCTCATTTCCGATGCCGTATTTAGTTTATTAGCGCGACCTGGAATTTTTCGTGCCGCGTCGCGCCGCGCCGCGCCGCGAGCACTAACCCGCCGAATTACAGGATACAGTTTAGTGCGAATCGAGCCGGGGGTCATAGCTCCATCCGCCCTCTCGCCTATCCCCTCCTTCCTCAATCCCCCCTTCATCATCCCCCCCCTCTCCGAATGTGCATGCGGAAGTCGACGGCTTTACGACGGTGTCAAAAATTGCTGTGACTCTACGTCACACAGTCGTTCTCGACGACGTCGAACCGCCGTCCGATCCGTCACTTTGCTTTCCGCCAGCTCTTCCAACGTCATTTGTATTGAAATCATAATCGACAAATATTAGAAAAAGAAATTCTTAATTCTTTCAGTCCTATGCAATTTTGAGTGATACTGAATGTCTTAGAAAACGTTTCAGAAATAAAGGGAACAATACCTTGGTCGTTTCACAAGAAGGAGTAAAAACGACAATCTTAAAGGAACCCTACTGACGCTGGCTTCCGAAGAAACAAGTCCATACAGATTACAGAGTTGGGATAAATCAATGTCGAGTGGTACCTTAACCTGGCTCAAACGAGCGCGGAGCCTTCATTGGTTGACTTAAGAAAACTAGCAACCCTTCGCGAACGTTTCGAGTGGCTCGTCTCGATCTCGTCTGTTTACACAAGATCGCGTACACCAGATGCAACGTCGTTAGGAAACGTTCCTGAAATTACGCGGTGTTTGTTTAACCCGTTACTGTGCCTAGTATTGCGCTTCACCGTGATGGAACAGATTCTTGTTGAGATTATATAGAAAGTAGTCGAAGGAAATAAAGAAAAAAGGATAAACAAAAGGTATCGTTATACGTAAATGATAATAAGATTTTAAAAATGTTAAAAATTTTGTAATATAATTATATTTTGTCGGGTAAAATATGAGCTGAAAAGATTACCTTCTTTTAAAAAAATACTTCACAAATTATTGTTATCTCCTCTGCGTATCATAACATAAAAGTATCGCTTAAGTAAATTGATTTAATTTATGGACGAAAGACGTATACAACTCGCGTTATTCCTCCGTGCGGTATAGTATACTCGCTACAGAATATAAACCTATCTCCCCTTTATAAAAAGCTTGTCAACGAGTCTAAACAGATGTAAGGTGGCCCGGTGTCTCGAGAAAACTTCCGTCGCGGTTACGGAAAAATCCTTGTGACATACGGGAACATCTGTATCGTGGTCTTGGAGTGTGTGTAGGATGGTCACCCTACGGAGAGTCGTCCCGTTGCCTTCGAGTCATCCCAGGACCTTCGATTTCCCAGACTTGGCGCCAGCACGCCTCGCGTCTGTTTGTGGCCGCGTGGAGTGCCTGGCCGCGAGGCTTTTCCTGCCTAAATCCGTTCAGGAGTGCCTGAACCTGCGGACCTCGAACGGAGCCACCGTTCGACCCCTCGAAGATATCCCGAAGCCGAGACGAGAGCACTCAAAGGGCACTCGATCCATCGACGCCGTCGATCCTACCGTTCGACCTGCAAGTCAGACGGACTGCAGCCTGCCTCCCACCGTGTTTTCTTTCGAGGAAGTGGCCCCCGGGCAACGCGGAGATTTATTTACTTGGACGATACCTCCTGCCGGCTTTACGATCGACTCGCATGACACGTCTCTCCGATCGCTCGAGTGCTACCATCTGACATTTATAACGGCGCGTCGCGTCGTCTTTGTATACAGTTCTGTTCTACCCGGCTAAAAGGATGGCTGAGTCTCGGAACTGATCCGACTTTTAAAACAGACAGAAGTTCTGTAATAGTTATAATCCACCAGTAATCTTAATGATAAATCAGTAAATCCCTGACGATTAATCTTTAAAATATAGCTCTCTTTTCCATAAGAAATTTAATATATATTTAAAAAATATAAAACGATATATAAAGAACTTTCTTGAAATATTTCAATTCGATCGAATTAACTCGCCGCTGCACTTGAATATCTCCGAGAGGCAAAGTTATCGGTTTATTCCGCAGGAAGGGCACGCAATGCGCGGACAATGCGACGGCTCGTCGGCCGAAGAGGTACAATAGCAGTCAATAATGCGTGTGATTTGTGCAATAAGCGCCTATTGCACGCGCAGCCGGCGCCGCGCAATCCGATGCTGCGAAATCGTTCCGCCTCGGAACATCGTCGGCGCACGTGTGCTGCCCGGCTACGCGATATCCGGTGTAGCGTGCACCGCCAATGTTACGTGCATTTGCGCTTGTCATTACGCGCGTCGCGCGGCCCGATACGTATCGAGGCGCATCGTCATTTTCGTTGATGCCGCTTAACGATACGCCGATTACAGCCTCGGACTGATATCGCCATCGTAAACATAGCTTGCGAAGAGCGTATCGGCGCAAATCGAGAACGATATAATGACGGGACATGTATTATACATATAGAATTGCTACTGGAGGTGCCTCGTTACGCGCGAGAGATAAATAAAAGGAAGGCCGTCTTTTGGAATGCATCGAAATAAATTAATGCGTTAACATGTTTCGTATTATATCAGTCAGAAGATTTGACTTTCTATATATATAAAAAATAATAATATATTTTTAATATATATAATTAATAAAATATATATATAATTAATTATGATAATACGATATGAGTTAGATTTATCTATCGAGTTTATTATATATCGACATTATTTATTATTCTATTCACATCCATGCCGTTTTTTGCCTCGATATGTAAAAGCGGTGACCCTATCAAATGTCAAAGACATAAAAAGGCCAAGCAGAACGTTACGACAAATATCAACCGCATGCAAATATCATCCCCATACATCTTCGAAACGGTTACCAATCGACGTTACGGCGCCCGACAATGAAATCCCGTCCGACCGTACAAATGGACCCGCGCCTCGAATTCCACCCTCAAAAATTGCATTCGGCATTCACGCGCCATGGATCGATCGTAAAGATCGATGGACAGTGCCTGATGTGGTAGGTGCGCGCTCCGAAACCGAAACGAAGGCTCAGTGGTCCGTGCGGGACAGCGGATAACGCGCGCGCGGGATCAGGGAGTAGGAAGGGGTGGAAGGGAGGGAATGATGATGATGATGATGATGCAGTCGATGGGTGGACGATGCTCACGCACGCGGCGCATCCGGGGATCGCCACGCCGCTGCTGGGGAGATCGACGCGCTCGCACTGTGTGCGGGTCCGGGAGACAGGAGCTGTGGCGGTCGTGTCGCGTCGCTACGCCATGCCATCGATGCACTGCTCGTGCTCGACGCACCGAGCCGCGTCATGCCGCGCCGCGCCGCGCCGGTTCGGCCGCCGGGATAGGCGAGATAGCGACGCGGGATAGGATACATATAATTACCGGAGGGGGCATCGTGCAGCGTGCTCCATTTCACACATCGCACACCGTGTGATCGCGTCACACGGCCGACGCCTCGCGCGCTTCACGTATGCGGCCGCCCTGCATTCTGCATGCGCTCCGCGCTCTCCCTCTCTTCCTCTCTCTCTCTCTCTCTCTCTCTCTCTCTCTCTCTTCTCTCGCTCTTCTCTCTATCTCTCCGCCTCTCCATATTCGTGTATCGGATGGGTCGATTCGGATTTCACGCTACGCCGCGATCGAATGGCCGTGCACCGCGGTTCCTTTCTCATCAAAGATCGAAGTGACCAGGGGATGATGATTGTCGCGTCGCGATGCGTTTGCGCGCGTATATTTTGTGGATTTTCCGTCGCCAGTATCGTATGCGTCGGTGCGGTTAATTATCCATCGCAGCGTGCATTTAATTTCACAAACGTAAAATACGCATTACGTATATGATAAAGTATCTATATACATATATAAACATTTGTATATAAAATATATTATTTTATATACAAATTGTAAATATCAAGATTTTGCGATATTAATGTGATGAAAATCAATAGATTGAAAGTTGACAGGAATTTTATTTAGAATAAGAATGAATGTCTAATTATATTGGTGAAAGAAGCAGAAATAAGTTCTCTATTTTTTATGGATATCTTACTAATTGTAAGTTTTTATCGAAGTAGATTAGAAGTTAACGTGATGAAAAACGACGCGAGCAGCCGCTCGTCTTTTCGCAGATGAATTTCAAAGCTGCACGCTCGATCGCGAGTTAATTCAACGGCACCGTATTACGTAGAAGGACGTAGAAGGGGTGGTTTCGACACATTGACGGCGATGCAGTAGAGTGGCAACAAACAGCGGACACCAGATACTCGACGGTCCCGCATCCGCATCCGTATACGCGCATCCACCAATCCAAGCACCCACGCAACGCACACGCACGCACCCGCCACCCGCCTGCGCGCGCGCGCGCGCGCTCGTCTCCACGCGTGTATATATCCGCACGAAGCAATTGAACGGCGAATGATTCAATTTGTCAGACCAATGAGTTTGTCAGGTGCCACTCCATGCCGCGCCGTACGGCGCGCGAGAGCTCGAATTGGATTTGATTTAACGTTGCGCGTATTGCCGCGCATTACACACTAGAAATATCGCAAATCTCTCGCACGGCATCCAATTACTTGTTCCCTGAATACAATGCGGAAAAGCCGCGCGCCGGTATACGTTTGCGCGGCACATATACACACGCACGTTTGCGTGTGCGTGTACGCGCGTTTGGCTGAGTATGCCGAGAGCCCCTTCCCTCGCCCTCACCCCGCTCGAGCGTATAGTGAGTTCAGGCTCTGCGTTCGGCCGCGTGAAATTCCGGATTTCGACATAATGGAGATCGCTGTATCTGCGTACCAGCTGCGCGCGCGAATCTATTCGGTTCTAGAAAAACATTTTCGCGCCGCGGCGGCTTTGCTCGTATACTTTTACATTTACGAACGACACGTAGCGATGGGAAAAAACAAAACCGAATGGTTCATTTGTTGCAGATGACGTTTGCTCAACAAGCCATTCTGAACATCGTCGGACATTTGCGATACGTACATCCTCGCGACTTGCAGATTCAATGAAAAGGTAAGAATTATACTGTGCAACAGTAATTACAATTAAATTATTATATGTATATGTGATGATTTTTTAAATAATCTTCCGGATTTTTGAAATTTTAAATACAATTTTTTTTTGCGAAAGTGCAAAGATTTTTACTGTTAAAGGGACTTTGCTATTAGCGATTTATTATCGGTTAAATGGTGAGAATGGAGAGTATCCGTTCTTTTAAATAATTCTTGCTTCGCTCTTGTCCGACTCCCTTTTCTTTTGTCTCCGTGGTGAACGACGTACTATCCGGTTGTCCCGACTTAATTAAATGGTTTAAGTTCCGACGAAAATCCGAGGCCGATATCCGACGGCGAAGCCACGGGAAAAAATATTTCAGCCGGATTAAGTACGTAAGCTTTAGAAAAAGGTTACGGAGGAGAGGCTGCCGGCTGCCGTGGGAATAAATTCTAATGTGGCGGCATTATAATTGCGCGGTTTACGTTCGCTGCCGGCCCAAGGGCTGCACCGGAGCCAAATTAGCGACGATCATTATTTATGTCTCGCGAGGAAAAGGGGTTAAAATGGCCACTCGTTGCCGCCGTACTTCTATAACGCGGAAGACAAAGGGTAGTTAGCCTCCGTCCGTGATGGGGATCCTCGAAAATCCGGGAAATTACTTATCCCATCGAAATGACTGTCGAATTAAGACCATTGATAGCGGCGTATTTGCGTGCCGCTTGAATATTTGCGTATTGAAAGGCGCTATTATCTAGAGAATAAATAAATCGATTTTTATGACAGAATTTTTGCTAAATAAATATTTTTATTACACTTCAAATTATGCTATACGCTTTAATTAAGAAAAATCGGTCTGAAATCGGTTCACGAAAGAAATCGTTGATAAAGTTGAGATAGAGAGATCCCGGGACATCTTGTACGTGTTAATATACAGAGCTAAATGATTCTACGCGTTATAGTCGAGCCGTTATGCGCGCTCCCCTTGTAATTTCCCCGCGATTAAGTAATTACGCGTGAACTCAAAGTCCGTCGGAAGGTGCGACGGATCCGCCGTCGGAGTTTATCGCGCCGATAAGACGACCGGCATACCGGAGGGTATATACGTACGTTCCTTATTGCTTTTTTTTTCTTTTCGTTCACTTTTTTCTCTCCTTTTCACAAACGACACGAGGTTCGTAATTTATAGTACACCGTGACAGCGCATCGTCTGGACTTTATAACTTTATGGTGCAAGACAAACAGCGAGAGAGCGACTGATAAGTAGCTATCTGCCGTGTTAAACATGTTATCCTAACCCGTTACCGACATGTCTACGCCGAAGTGCAGATAAGCAACAAGTGTGCAGTTCGCGTCGAGCCGTTTGGGAAAAGATATTGTGTACTCGCTTCTCGTTAATTATCTCTCGCCTCTTTCACGCTGCTTTTTTTCTCCTCTCTCCTCTCATTTTCGTTCCCCGGTTCGGTCGCCGGCACCGGCGTTAACGCCGGTGCCTACCAATAACGGGACGATATTGCTCTCATCGAACGAGTTTTCACGTCGCCTCTCCGTCGTTTAATTCCTGCACCACGACGAGAACGATAGAATTTGCGTGAATAAATCACGAATAAATCGCGGTGATTGAGTGGCGACTGGAAAAATATCGCGCGAAAGGATTGAACGTTTTAATGGCGAGAATATTTCAAATGGACGCACCAATTTTTTGTTATAATCATTTATGTATCAAAATAAAATCACTGTCTTTCTGATTAAGAGAGATTAAAATGGAACAGTAGCCGTACTTTTATTAAAATTTTAATATCCCGATTAGAGGACGGTTGAAATTCTTACATAATAGTGATCTCGTACAAGCGGGACTTTACAGTTACCCGTAAGCTGAGTAATTTCCGAAAGTCTGCTAGTATCTTCTCTTACGGAACGATAAATTTAGATCCTGACATTTAATTATGCGACACGGAGCTAGGGGTGGTTTCTTGGACTACGAGATGACTCTTGTTTCGTTTATTTTAATGGAAATGGACACCACGCTACAGCGTATTTGCTGAATTGTCGAGGACTTCGAATGATTACTTGGCAACTAAAAGTTTTTCTGTGTTTGCAGTAGCTCAAAATAATTATGGAAGTCGTAATTTTTTATTATTGTCCAGGCATTAAACTATCTTAATAATTTATATATCCAATTATCGTATCAATAATTATATTACATTAATTCATAATTATATATGTATAGTTAATAGAACTCTCTAAATTTTCTGGAGTAAATTTTCACTCTTTTGGAGTGAATCTCACTCCAAAAGAGTAAAAATACTGCCACTCAAGTGGCCGAGTGACAGTATTTTCAATCTTTTGGAGTGAGATTCACTCCAAAAAATTTAGAGAGAATAATTTCTTATTGATCATTTAATTATATGTATATTGAATTTATTTCTATCTCGACTCCCAACATTAACAAATATTCTTTCCTCTCCGAGTATCAAATACTCGATACCCCGTACGTTTACCCTCACTTTCTGTCTCCTCCGGCTAGGGAGGATATAGCAGCGGTCTTATAATATCGATATAATTCCTCCGGAGGGTCCGCATGACGTTTCGGCCACCGAAAGTTCGAGAACAAACCTACATGCAATTAAGCGTAACGGTTCTTCCACGTCTAATAATAAATTTGGCGGTGGTGCGGGTACCGGGCCGCTAATGCGTTAGACCGTATAGATTGTTGTTAATGGGAGTTATAAGGACGCATTAGCCTGATAAATAGTAATGGGGTTTATTGGCGGAAAATCAGAAAATATGACGATAGCCGGGGGGAGGGTGCTCTCCCCCTCCTTTTCCTTGCAGCGCACGGACACGCAGCGAGATGTTCCTTTTTCTTGGGGTTTGCCATCAGCCACCATAAGCGCGGATATATGGACCCCAAGTTTATTATATTTGCCGGCCACAAGGAGGCTTCATCGGCTATATCTATGAAATACTGCTTTAGACGGGCTCCACGAGATTCTTTTTTCTTCTTCACCCTCGTTCCATCAATGTATCACCATGTGCGGTCATTGACTGACAAGCTCCTTGAGCGTCCTTTTTATTATACAATCATTAGTATCGTTTTTATATAGAAGTTAATAACATATTAAAATGATTTGGATTGTTGATTGCCTTGATAGTCTCTTGTTTTATCATTTTTTTATTATATCAACAACTACATTTGTGATGAACTTATTCTCGTAGACAGGAGTATTTTTATTCTATTATTTGATAAAGAAATTAGAAGAAGTTTGGGGATAGATGAAGTTCGTAGAAAAAACATGCAGGTGGACCACTTGGAACTGACCACGCCGTAAACTAAATAGCATCGTAGGTCGTGACGTTTATGTATACAAATGCGGTCAATAGGTTTTTGGTTCCTAGCAAACGGCACTCGGCTACTGGATGTTTATTTCGAGAGCTTTAAGAACATAAATTTTTCTGAAGAACCTTGAAAGCGAGGAAACCTTCCAACGTCGACTATTTTCTTCCATAAAGTTGTACTACTTCGCGCTAGTGGATTACCGCTTGTAAAGGAGATGAAATTTACTCCGTAACCGCGAAAGAGAAAAAGAGACAGAGTTCTTCTTCCAACATTAAAATAAATGGATTTCTTTACTTTCAATGATCTTTTTTTTATCTCTAGTTTTATATTAGTAAACAGCATCTCATCTTTAGTATTGTTGGCAAATGTTTTAATTCCTAACATTTCTTTAAATGATTAATATTGAAATATATCGATCATCAGAAAACATTATCAGTTATTATTTATTTTATACATATATGCACATTGTATAAAAAATCTTCGTCAGCATCGTTTATCAATTGTTAATTTTAATAATACAAACAGACTTCAAAAATGAAGTACGTCTTTTCTCTAAAATAAACCGCATGTCGTAAGAAAGAGACGTATTATATACAGAAAGCTAGCAGGGGTTCATAGTCTTTTAACTGTCTAACATATTTAGGGACTAGTTTTTTTTTCACGATGTTCCTGAGGATGAAAAAAAAACAGGGCGAGTAAGAATCGGATATGATTGCGTTCTTTTCCTATATAGCGCCAAGTTCGTCCTTTCCGGTCTCCCCCTTCATATTCGGGAGCGATATGAGCAGCACGTGTGGCAATGCGGTCGTCGTACGTGGTGGCTCGTGGTAATGTATACGGGGCAACGCCGAGAGGAACGCGCGTTGGTGTATACGGGTGAGAATTACTCTGAAGTCGGTCCCCCGAATTATACGATTCACCTGGTCCCTATTTTACGACGTTTATATTACATCGCGCTGCGGCGAATCTTGGCTGCCGGCGCGCTTCTTGCGGCTCGACTTTTCCTCGCCGTCGCGTCTAATCTTATTTCACCGCGGATACTGCGGGACCGTGAATTCCGAAATTTCTGTTGTAAACTTTCGTCGCGTAAAAAGACTGAAGGCACATTTCGACGCGTAATTGTCATAGCCATAATTATTTGCTAATAGCGTTTTGCAAGTGAAAAGTTACATAAAGTAGAGGAGTGACGTATATATCATAAACATATGTTGATTTACAAATACAAAAATGTCGCAGCGTATCATCGTACAAATTTAAAACGAAATTAAAACGAAATTGTGTTCTGCAGGATATTTATAAGGACTATTGTAAACATCCTCTCGTCAGAGAGGAGACCTAAAGCTTAAGTACACGATTCCGTCTGAAACAAGGCCGAAGGCATAAATCTATCAACGAGCAAAGAGTTACTCATAAAAAAATGGAAAAAGAAATGGAAGATCGCTAACACCATCAGGGAGTCGTTGCGTTATCGCGGCATATTTAGTCTTGCGCGCAGCCTCTCTCCTCCGCTTCTCCGCACCCCTTGCCCAGTCTCTTCGCCGTTAATGCCGCCGGTATCCTTCGATAAACAACGGAGCAGCAGGTTGTTCAGATTTTATTTGTCGAAGCCGCCAGCGCCCTTCTTCGTACCCGCGCTTATCATCCTCGGACGTTCCTCCCCGGCCAGTTTCTCTCTCTCCCTCCTGGGAGAGCTGGAAAAAAAATCCGTAAACGGGTAAATATTAAAGGCTCGGCTCCCCTCTCGCGCCGCGTCGTTGCGCGTACCGATAACGAGGGTCCCCCGCTTTCGGAGCTTCACGATACTATCTTTATTTCTCGAGATCGTAAAATTTTACAGTCGACGGGCAGGGATTTTTATCGTCGCGACGGTCCGTCGCTTCTTTCCTTTTCATCGCGCCTGTATCTTCGTCGTGTACGTGTATTCGTACGTGAGGGATGAAACGTAAATTTACGAATCCGTCCGGCAATTAAAAAAAGAAAATACTTATCGATCGAACATACATTTGTGTAACTGATGTTAATTGCGCGCAAGCCGCGACTCGGTAAAATCGCCACCGGTCACACGCTTATCTCTCTACATGAACTTCTCGCGGACGTCATCGGGACGATCGTCATTATCGTTTGTCAAAACAAACGGGTAAATAGATATAGGACAACGCGCTCCGCAGGTGGTACGGCGAGGGTTACGGCCCGCCCTCGTTTATACCGCGCTCGTCCATTAGCCCGCGTCCACGAAAATTATCTGTGACACAAAGACGATAGGTGGGCGCGCGCAAACAAGTTAGCCGTCTCCTGATTTCGCGGAGTGGCAGCCTCATAATTGTTACGACGTAACCTCCAGATAATCGCGTCTAAAGTTTCAGGACGTTTCGTACAGTTAGTTGGCGGTTTGGTTGGGAGCCGGGCATTTAGCCCGTATTGTCGTGCATACGCCGAGCGTGGATGTACACGCTCGGAGTCCTCTTTGCCTACAGGCTCGTTCAAACGGAACGTACGTGTTCCCTCGCTCTGTCGGGGCACGGGGATTGTACTCTCCTCCCGCCGGCTCGAGCATCCGTAATCCGTTCATGGACGAACTGCTGGCTCCGGTAGACACGTACAATGCTTGCCACTTGAACTTCCACGGATGCTGCGTATCCACGTTGTTAATACGGCATAATTTCTGTTACTTTGCGCCCCTTGGCGTTAATCGCTCATATGTTCTCGGTGGTGCCATAAGATAGGGAAAGTGTGAAATAGTTATTTCTTTTTTGATTATACATTGATACCATGCCGTAATTTTCTTGACACTTTATCGTTCCTAACGATTGTTTCCGAGGTAGCGGATATTTATCGAACTTATCACTATCCTTTATAAAAATCGCATTAGCCACACAAATCAATTCTCTCTTTATTTCAAATGTTTAATCTCTTCGATATGAATTACTAAGCGGTTTTCTTAATTTTTATTTTTTTGAATCTGAAATCCGGAACGAATCAAAATCTACAGAATGGCGCGTATAAATATAAAACCATGTCCAGCAGAGAGCAAGAGAGTGAGAGTGAGAGAGAGAGAGAGAAAGAGAGAGAGATTGTGAGAAAGATATACACATAGAGAATATGCAGGGAGCCGCGGTTAATGCGTGTGCGAGCGACCACACGAATTAACGCTTGTTTCCAAAAGCCCTAACGTGCCTGCGACAATTCTTGAGTGCTGTCTGCTGCAGAGGCAAAAAGGGGGAGATTGAGAGAGAGGGGGAAGGGGGCAGAAAGGGTGAGAGAGAGAGAGAGAGAGAGCACAGTGCCCTCCTCCGACCAGTAACCTTCCACCTCCGTCTCCTCCACCTCCACCGGCGCCGCTGCCGCCGCCGCCGCCACCTCCGCCGCAACCAACCCCTTTCTCTGACCCCGGGGATGCGGAGCAACCACGTTAAACGTTGGTAATGTTAACGTAAATAGATTATAACACTCTGTTAAACAGGCAGGCAGGCGGGCGGGCCTCGGCTCGTGCGAATTACTCACGGATCGCGTGACACGTTCCCCTGTCCTGCCAACCGCCGCTTTTGGCTATCATCCTACGTGATGCACGCGTCGACGACGCTGTCCTCCCACCGTTCTCCACCCGACTTGACTGTGTCTACCTACCTACCAACCGATGCGGACGCGACGTGACCCGCGCTGTACCTCGGCGCCGAAAGCAAGCGTGACCATCCTTGCGTTCGTATGAAATAAAATCGCCGAAATTTCCTTGCTCGTTTTTCGCGGGACCGCGGGAAATCAACTTGCGGAATGAAAGTTGCTGCTGACGGAACGGTTTGGAATACGGAACGTTCTCTCCGGTCTGTTCTGTCAAAAGCCATGCTAACCGCTCATTTCGTTACTTCGATCTTCGAACGCTCAGACCCGTATATTTATAATATATCTATAGAAATTGTAACGATTGATTGTATAATACATAAGGTATAAAATTGCATACAAATTACAGCAATAAAGTTAATATTTATTTTGATTGATTTTATTATTATGTATAATATTGACATTCTCGACATTACATAAATTCACTGACTTGCATATCTGAATTCTTTTTATTATAATTAATAATTTCCTCTTATAATGTCAATCTCTTCGTGTGTTGAGACTCGAGCAGGCTGATAGCGGGACGAGTGCCACTCCGCGTGTCATTAGATTATTATCTCTCGAAACGCGACTATCTCGACAGAAATTGAAAGCGAACGCAATCACTTTATACGGCGATTGTCCATTTTTATTAATGTAGATCAACTTTAACTCGTTTTAACTTACATTTTACTTTTTTTCTAAAGTTCTAAGAATTAGAAAAGATAATCGAGAATTAGAAATTAAATAGAGATTAGGTTAATTTTATACATATCATACACACGTCCAACTCTCAGAATTAATATTTCAAAAATATGTTTCGAGACAGCGGATATTTATCGAAGTAATTGGGTGGGATTCATAAGTAATAATTATGGCAATAGAACGGAAGTTGTTTATTACTGTTTTGTCGCGACATTCGTAACTCGTGATAATTATATTTTTTAATATTTGATTTCGAATTCTCTCTCTCTCTCTCTCTCTCTCTCTCTCTCTCTCTTAATTTTGTTGTCAATTTAAGCGCGCATTGTCCGCTATTTTTTAAATAAAAGTGTGATATAGTATATGAATCATCAAAATTTGCGTACTATGATAAAAAATTATATTATATTAATTACTAATTGATAGTATTTTACGTTTATGTATTCGAAATGTATTAACCATGTAATGCGGAATTTTCAACATATATGTATTTTGAAATAACTTATCAGATTTTAATTTATTCATTAAATCGACTCGCGTGGTATTCCGCACGGTATCAGACTAAAGTTGCCAACATAATCCACAAAATTTTCATTAGTCACGAAATATCACGGGAATAGAACTGATCGACGTTGAGTCAAACAGCGTCACGATAAGTTAAACTGACGTACAGTTTGATAATTAGTCTCTCGATTATCAATTATGTAATAAAAATTTGGTGCTTGTGCGTAAGTAATTCACGTAAAATGCGTATTTCATGAGATATATTCGGAGAGCTATCGCATGAACAAAATCGATAAAAAGTGATTTTCAGAGATTCGTATTTAATTTTGGGATATATCTTTATTTATTTGTATCGCAATATAGAAACAAATAATCGTTTGAAGCATATATTGTTTGTCAGCGTGGAAGATGCGCGAAGGTGCGAGCAGAAGCAACAGATGCATCATCGCCGCGCGGTGAGTGACGCGTGAAGTTGGCCGCGCGATTTTCGAATTCGCTCCGTCAGTCTACGTCGATCCATCGCGTCACTTCGCGAGACGCGAGACGCGTACTTTGCGCTGGTGTTGTAGCGTCGTGTATTCTCCGCTCGTATTCTCATCACATATACCATTCTTCCGTCAAAACGTAATATACAAATGCGCGTATGATTGGGAGTGCCGAAGCCGCCGGAGTATCGTGATTTAATGCGCGTACGATCATTAAATCAATCGTGTCTTCGCGAGTGTGAGCGTATGCTTACTTAACCTAACCTAACCTAATTTCGGGAGCGTCGCGTTCGTCGCGGAGACGCCGCGCGTTGTCACTTGTCGTGTTTCAATAATCGGTGCATAATCGTAATCATTGTTGTCTTTGCAAGTGAATGCCAACGAGTAACAATGGAGAAACGACAGAGGAGAAGGAGGAGGAGGAAGCGGCCCTTGGAGACATCGGGTGACAGCGGATCAATCATGCGGTGAGCAATTTATTTATTTGTTGCTCGGTCAGTCACGAATGATTAATCGTTTCCCGAAAAGTATACTACTAATTGTAAGTACTGTATAAGTATGCTATATATATATATATATACATATCTATAATTATTTTGTTACAAATGTCTGTACTTAAAGAAAAGATGAGCGAAAAATTCAAGGCGATAACGATCGTTTTTAGAAATATTAATTATTTCGAGCGATATTTTAATCTGGATATATTTGTGTTGCTTACAGATGAACGTGATTGTGTCACAACTCCGCTGCTTCTCATCGTCTCCGTGAGTTAAATTATCTTTTATTTTAACGTATAATGGATCTGTGATAGAATTGTACATGTAAGATACAATTGTACATGTAAGAATTGTACATGTAAGAATTGTACATGTAAGATACAATTGTACATGTAGATCTGTATTTAATGAAGCAAGAGTATAAAAATATTACAAGCAAATATATATTTATATAGATATATTGCATGTTACAGCATAAATACGCTAGAATTTAATTAAGAATATACTCATCTGTCAATTTATTTTGCGTTCAAATATATGCATATATGTATAAAATATATACGTATATGAAGTTGATGTAAGATAAATATTGTAGTATTATTTGTTGATACATTTTATTTTATTAAATGTTTGATTGCTAATTATGTGATATCTCAGTCGCTTTCCTCTATGTTTCTAATATTTTTTAAAATAAATTTAACATGTGTTATACAACCAGATTTTAATTCAAAAGAAATAGTTGTTGAAACAGATATGTAACAAATACTTGTCTTAAAAAATATGTAAAAAATAAAAGAGGGAGAGGAAATTCCTTTGCGATATAACATATTACATATTGCACAGATAAATATATATAATATTATAGAATATCACCTGATAAATGTACAATATTTTAATGGCAATAGATTTTTTATCTGAGTAAGTTTCTTTTTAACTGAATATTTTATAGTTATCTTATTTAGTGTTTGAAAATCAAAATTTAACATCATTGTTGTCCATGTATAAAGATATGAAATTTTTATTTTGAATATTTTTGATGAGCAATATTCAAATAATGGGTTTGAGATGTTTGTTTGGGATCATAGAAAGGCTGTAACATGCAAGATATATAGAGTATCCCCTTGCTTCTGCTGTTTTTTAATTTACATTCTGCATTTTTATATTCTTCTATCAATATATTGTATATTATGTGTTTTAAGTTAAATGAAGAAGATATTTTAATAAGATGTTTCAATAATTATTATTTTTAAAATGTCACGTTTATTGATAAAATTATCACAGGCTTTATGCACTGAGGTATTGCAAGCGCATAACATAATTATTCAGTTGCTTTTTTGGATGATTACTTCCGGTCTGTATTATTCTCACGAACCAGCACAGAATGTGAGCGCAATAATGCGCTCGTAACACTTTTATGACGAGAACGCTTCTGCTTGTGAAGTCCATTTGAGTGGCGATATGCGAACTTCCCTTACCATCGATATGTTGCCGTATCCCACGCAAGAAATTCTTCGAAGATTATTACGGATTTAATAGTATTGTATATATATAGTAGCGACGTAAACTTTATTGATTCAATGCTGTCGCAACTAATATAAAAATAAAATCTTGTTTTTCATAACTAACTTGCTTAAAATAATTATATGTATAATCAGTATATTTTAAGAACAATAATATACGAGGAAAATAGACTTTTAAGAAATAATTAGAGTTTATCTAATTACTTAGAAGTTATTTTATAATAACGAGAAAATTGATGCAGAATGTTAACAATAATGAATGCTTCTTTCTGCATTCTTGCATTCTTTATTCTGTGTTACTAATTATCTTAATGTGAAATGCTGTTTACATTTTTTTATATTGATATATCTTATTTCTGTTAATTATTTATCCGTCGCGACTGACATTTTATTAAAATTTTAATTCTCTTGAAATTAAAATCAATTTGTCAACCAATAATTTAAGAAGTTATCTGTGTTAACACTGGATATCTCAAATATCCACATTTCTAGGATCGAAAGCCCTAGTAATCCCTTACTTGTTGCCAAGCTTACACGTAGTTTTCAACGGGTAGGTCCGCTCCTCGCAAGACTCGGTCACAAAAGCCACTCTTCCAGGGATGCCGCACTACTTTATAGTTCCTTAAAAGCTGACTTACATTTGCAGACGTGCGTCACTCGATATCGTCGTTTTTTTTTTCAGACACGTGGTACACGCGTGTACGCACACACATAGTTGCGTACGTGTGTAATACGTGCGGGTCGTTGAAGCGTCGTTACCGGCGTCGTACGTGCGGCACACCTCGGCGACGGCTAATGCATTTTTACGGGGGTTAAAATCATTTATAAGCTATAAATGGGGATTATCGTTGCGACGGTGCCCCCTTACGTCCCAATAAAACCACACTTTGTCCGGGCTAGACACGACCAGCCACTCCGGCGTCTCACTCATACGGCCTGCTTTTATCTCTTATTTACAACTCTTTTATTCTCCGATTCCATCTCAATCAGGCTTTGACGTTGCCATCGTGACTGCTAGTCAGTCAGTAAGTTCGACGCCCTAAAAATAAGGTGGCCAGGATTAAAGGCCGCATTTCTCTCTCGACATGTCTTGCGCCATCAAGGCGTGCGCGTTTTACAGTAAACCCGTGTTCTGGTCAATTTGTTTTGTAATCCGGTAAAAGTGTGTTAGAGGAGCGTATTACAGGAGCGAGAGAGTTTCGTAACTTAAGAGAATTATTCAGAGAGTTAAGGAAATTATGTGATTGAGAGAATTTAAGGAAGATGCTAGTATAAAAGATATTTTTAAAGAAACCAATATTATCACAGATTTATTATTTCTAAGAAATAGACAGAATCTGTTAATTATATAAAATTAATGTGTATAAATAATTTCTTATACATATGGATTAAATGAAGCAATTTTCGAATTACGCGCAAAAAGAGATACTGCAAATCAGAGAATCTGTTCTGAGATAGCTTTTGGTTGGTTTGAGAAACCTGTACGAAAGGTATCGCGGCGTTGATAATTAATATACAGACTGCGCGTACAGGCCTGAAGATATTGTTACAGGAGTCTTGTAATTTTCAACGCATCAGAACGGGCTGCAGTTTCGCTAGCAGGCAACACAATCCAACCATTTATAACTCGTCTTATACTTCTAGATACATTGTGCGGCGCATAGCGGGGTGCATACGTACGGATGTGCACGTGCCATTCGCAGTAACTATTAGAGCCCGCAGCGGTATTGCTACCGCAATATTCAAATCCAAGCCACGATGGAGTAATGTCTGGTTCTCGTATAGATTGCTCGCCCTCGGGCGTACCGTGCGCGTTCTGCGAATCACAATAATTCCGATATTGCCTACCGTTCCCGCTGATGATCCCGCTAAATGCGATGCGACGAACTGAATTTACCGAATACTCGAACGATATGGATTTACAATCGAACGGCATATTAGCAAATTGTATAATTATCACGTGGAATATGTCTCATTGATTTTTTTGTCGTCTCGCGTCAAGAGTTGATCGGATAATATTAAGAAAACGTAGATAAGCTATTTCCTGTGAAATAAATTTCAAAAACATTTTTACCGAAACGAGGCATATAATATATGCAGCTCGTTTGGATGTATTAAAAATAACTAAATTTTTGTAACAATATCTTTAGATTAATACGTGTCTATTAATTAGCAATGTCATGACACTTCATGCAGATTCCTTACAACGTTATATACAACAGATAAGTATTAGAACAGATTTTTTTATAATAGATTTGTTCACACATAAGCATTTTTATGTATGTACGATGTGCAAATATTCTAAGTAGCGATATAAATTGCGAAAACTTGTTAAAAAAAACTTCTGAATTAATTAATTCGACAGTCGGGATTGCATACCAAGTTTTTAATTCCACGCGTACTACATGACATTAGTCAATGGAAGCAGGACCGAAAAGAGTGGATGGAGCCAGAATGGCACCGGCAGGCAGATGAATCTCTCTCGCATTGTCCGCGTTTGAATGAACACACGCCCCGTCCCATCTTTCTATATTTCTTCGCGATTTTTCAGCGTTATTTTCGGCGGCAAATATTATCATGTCGAACAATGTGATCGTTTTCAATATCTCATCCGTCTCCATTCCGGTATTCCCGATGTACTTCGCTCAGGCGGTAATCTTCATCTTTTGAAAATGTGCCACTGGGTATAGAAATATTCATATTTAACGAGTCAACTGCGGAAATAGACAGATTATTTAATAGATCAATCAAAATTAATACAATTTATATAATTATTAAAAATCGATCGAATTATATAAAGCATTTAACTATCCGAGAGATTTTGCTATAACAAATTAGTTTGCAATTAACATCACATAGATTGTATCGTGGATATGTATAATAATTATCGAGATTGCAGGCGATAATCAAACTAGAGAAAAAAATAATGAAATTCATAGACAAATTCTTGCCGCGGGCGCCATAAAACTGAAATGCAAATCTGAGCGATTGTTGAATATGCCATTGTTGCCGTTTTTGTTATTAAAGTCGATTTTGGTATATCCAGTGAATAATATAACAAGAGTAACATTTAAAACAGAGAAGGAAAGCTATATATTGAGTTTTTCAAATAATCAAATATATCAATTCTAAGAAAATTTTTGTAGAGTAAATAGATTTGTACAATAAAGTAATGATGCTAGAGTACGAAATGTGAAGAGGAATATAAAAGCACTCTGAACATATTTGTCATCAATATCTACATGCCACGAAGAGCAACGAGCGAGTCTGCGGAATGGCAGAAATTCGGGACGATAGGACAATTCTGACTCGTCTTCACGGAGACAACTTCAGTCGACGGGGGTAGATGGAACCAGGAGGGACGGGGATGGATTGCGCGGCTCGATTCGGCAGCAAACCCCCTCGGGGCACGTCGAGGATCGGGAGACGCGCCATTTCATTCGCAGACTGCCGATATCGCCAACCCCTTCCAAAATATCTCATTCCTAAACGCCTCGAGCTCTCGATGGATTACAAACCTATCTATTACTTCCCTGTCCCGACCCGCGTTTCACGTGGCGGCAGCCAGGAATACGACACGCCGTTTCCTCCCACCGAGCCATTCAGTAGGATTTCGAAGTGGCATCTCTTTTCGAGACAGATTGTAGATTGTTGGGAACAGCGCGATTGGTAAACGCACGATGATTTCATTCGTACGACGCATAAATCGTGGCGATCGTGGCGCGAGAGCTGCGCATCGGCTTTTAGTGCTAAAGACCCAGATTCAAATACACCCAGGAACAGTATAGCTCTAAATCGATTTAAAAGCGATCGCCACTACTCGGAAGGCAAAGGCAAATCACCGAGAGTAACTTAGCCCAGGAAAATTTCTTTTAATAGGCCGTTCGGAATCGGCGTTAAAACTGTAGATCCCATATATCTACGGATATATGCAGAAAAGATCGCCTATGCGCTGACATCAAGCGTTTGGCACGCGAAGAAGAAGAAGAGAAAGTTCATTATCGTTTTCCGTTTGTGTCGATCTATCTCTCGTTCTTCGTCCAATAGAGTCAAAATCCGAAGATTCATTATCAGAGGTATCCGAGTCTGGCTTATATCTTATACACATATTATTTATATCTTAAAGATATATACCTGACTCGGGCTCCTCAGATAACGAATCTTCGGATTTTGATTATGTTGATTATATTTTTATACTTGATTGGACGAATAATAAGAAGCAGATACTTTCGCATAGATTATTTTAATAAAAGGAAAAACTTTTAATTTTTTATACTCGGACATAACGGAATTTAATGTTCACGAAAGATTTTTACATAACTTCTTTGTAAGACAATGCATGTCAAAGTACATTTTCATAAAATTAGTTTAAGAAAAAAAATAATAATTAAGAAATACAATATCATTGCGATCCTTGTAATATTGTTATAAAAACAAAATATTTTTTTAATAACGATATTGAATCTTTTAACAAAAGGATATTCTTTGTATTCTTGAGGCGCGAAGGTTACTTCCTTCGAGACGTCGCTTTTTCCAGTCGCGGCGGGCGTCGCATCGACGCGGTTCGGTTAGCCGGACGTGAGAGAAACTCGAGTTGGCGGAGGGCGTAGAGAGGGATCCCCAGCGCTTTTCAATTCGCGATATCGTCGTGCCGGTGCGACATCCTGATGTGTTGGGGACGAGGGGTAACGGCAACCTGCCTGCCGCGAAGGAGATGTGCCGCGTTCCTCGAGTCGGTACAGCGGCACCTCTTAGTCTAATTGAAAAGTCGGCAGAAATTGAAAATTGTGATCGCGAATTGTGAGCTGCATTAGGCCTGGGAGACGAGGGAGGGAAGGGGCTGCGGAAGAAAGGGAGAGAGAGTAGGATAGGACTGCAGAAAGAATGAGGGGGGGCGGAAAGCTCGGTGTGTCGGGATACGGCAGAATGAAGATTCAGTGTTTTGTCTTCCGTTGCGTACGAAGCGTTGAGGGTGTGTCCTAAGGGTGGCGCAAATCCGGATCCGTATATGGGCGCATTCTTTTTAAAGAGTCGTCGATTGTGCCGTTCTATATAGCCACCGTTCTGAGGGTTGATTTCGCCTTCGCCTGCATATCCCATCCATATGTCCATTTATAGACAATGTTGCCGCGCAACATTTCTCTCGCGACGCGTCGCGACACTTGCACAACGACGCCGTTGACTGCTCTAAACGCAGCCCCTCTATACGGTGCTTCGAAGGCACTTGTATATTTCAAACGTACAACTCGTGCGCGGTGCATCGAGAAGGAAACAGGGGACGAATTGTAACTGAAATGTCGGCGTGGCATCTGACGCGAGAACTGTAATCGTCCTTGTTTTAAAAACGTGGAAAATCTTTGAGAATGGTATCGCACATATGCCGACGAGTTGTCGTTTATGAAAGACTACTTAGCTTACAAGTATTGTGAGCAGAAGGGATGTAAGATTACGAAATAAGCTTATTCTATAATTAAAATTGCGATTTTAATTAAAAGAAAGAGGAATACATCGAGATAGTATTTGAATGGAAATTTTTAAATGTAGATTTAATATGAAAACGAATTAGATTAACAATATACATTTAGTTATAACATATCTACATTGAATTATTATAAATTTGAAAATTACGTTTAAAGATTTTTAGACATTTATATATATATGTATATTTTTTTTATGTAACTCAATAATTTTACAATTAATTAAAAATGCTATTTTTTATGTTTATTATTAAAGAATAATTTGAAAAGAATTTGTTCCTTTTATATATTTTTTAGTCTTTAGTCTCTTTTCCGTCGCGTTATAGAGGTTTGGGTGCTGATATAGCTAAGAAAAAATACCAGTTGATTACGATCTGTGATATCTGTGTCGTTGTATCAAAGCAATACTCATTCAGTATGATGCACAGTGCACATGCATTCAAATTAAAGCCCGTTTCGGTCACCTTCTTACTGCCAATGCCTTTGCGCCGTTCGTCTTATACGTTGAAGTCGACGAGGCGCGGGCGGGGAAAAGAAAAATAGTTAAAGATACACATCAAAGCGGCGTGATTTCGAAAGCGCACCTCGGCTTACCTCGCTTCTTCGTCGGGTTGAGAGAAAAAGAAACTGGAGGACAAGACACGCGAGGAAGAAAAATAAAACTGCCAAGAGAAACGTCACGCCGCGCGCCGCGCCGCACCGGCCGGTGTGGGATGCGCGAGGGAATTTCGAGTAAACGAGTTAATTTGCATCGAGAACGAGAGGACTCGGACGATGATGGCGGATACGCGTCGGATGATGATCGTGACGACGCACCGACGGCGTCGGGAATGCGAGAAGCTTACCTTGTAGAGCCGCGCAACGAGCGTCTAACGAAGTCGAGTCAGATATAAAGGCAGTTGATCGTTTTATGAATTTGTTTAAGCCGTTGTGAGCTACCGGTTATCTGAGCAAATCACTTTGACGTATATATGAATTCTTTACATTTTTAATCAAACGATCTTATTATTGCAATAACGCAACATGCTCTTAAATTATATTTTAATATAGTGAAACAATTTAAACAATTTAAGATATTTTTTGTCGCGTATATTCTTTTAAAGATTTTATTGCTCGCATTCGATTTTACGTCACAAGTCTTTATAACTGTTTCTCAATATCGATAGAATAAAGTCTTGTAATTATAATAACGCGTGTCTTGGTAAGGTGATTAGAAGGCGATCGCGTCTTTGACTGCCCTTTCAACGCAACTTATTTCAATCCACGCAAAGCTCGACGCACTTTGCGGCTCATTAGTATCTCAGCCGACGACCATCTCTATAGTGGGATGTCGTAGATTAAAATCAAATTGCGCCTTTTCCGCGATTCATTCCCAATTTACCGCCTCCGTTCGTCATCCTCCGGTCGACCGGCTTTACCTTTATTCGTATACTTGCGAATGGAGCGCGCTGGATACGTCGTTGACGCGCGTAATTACACGGTGGGATTAAAGCGACACGTCGGACTCGTCTCAAAAGGACGGATCCCAGGACACTTCGATAGGTGCTACATCGCGCTCTCTTACCCTTCGCAACCCTATCTCGTCACTCCTCCGTTAATGTGTACGTTTCGCATCGTCGCGGTGTGCCGGTGTTGCCTAATTGGAGCTTTCCGAAGTTAACGTGGCAGTGCGTCGCGTGAAACGAATTTCCTTAGCGACGCTTGCCCTTCATTTCTGGCTCGTAGAACGATCGAATGACGAATCTGCAATGGCGCAAATCTTTCTTATTCGACAGAAGATCTGAGATCTTGCGGCTAATGTTGATAAAACGCGCGCCACAAAATTCGGCAATGCGAGAATTTAAGTCTTACAATTAGAAAGAAGTTTATTTGCAATATGAGGAAGAAAATTAAAGGGAATTGAAAATTAC
>NW_012026904.1:1109556-1143034 GCF_000956235.1 Wasmannia auropunctata | reverse complement strand
CGTAATTTTCAATTCCCTTTAATTTTCTTCATATATTCATTCTTTTATCTTTTCACATATATAAAAGAATGATGCAGATCCTAAGTATCATGGAAAGCAATGCTACACTTACATAATAATCACCGCGTGTGTAATATACTGAAATTTCTTTAACTGAATTTAAATCATACATATTTTTAATTCGAAGAACTGTGTCTGAATATACAGATTGTATATAATTTATGCGTATTAATAATATCGCGAGTGATATTAGCCAAAGGATCTGTCCGAAGAAATAGGCGCTCGAAGGATAATATTTGACTGCTCTAACAGAGTCCTGATGAGGATGTAGATATAGGTAGTTACGTTTTAATCACAGGAGACCCACCGTTAGATAGGCTCGGTTCCACGGGCTTGTAGTTTGAGCATTCGTCGACTCCGGGAATGCGAATTGAGAGATAAAACGGGAAAGTTGTGCCCGAGCTCTCCATTGCGAGACTCCTCTCGCTCTGCCATCGCTCACCAATTGTCCTTGTCCCCCGCTCGTCGCGTTCACATACGCCGAACTCTCGTTCGCTCGTTCCTCTGGCCGAGCCCGGGCCGCCCCTCTAATTTTCTTCGGAGTTCAGCTATGCGGACTACATTATGGAATAATTGCGCGGGTCGTTATTTCCGGCTTCTGTTTTCGCCGGCGGCCGCCGCGGTGCTCCTATTCCTATGTAACCGAGGCCGGGATATAACAAGGGCTGAAGCTCACTCTTTCGTGCGGACTAATGAGCAATGATATCTACATTTGCGATTATTCGGCGTATCCCCTTTTTGCTCCTTATAACGCACGTTGGAAACGTGCTTTAATCAGGCGTTTGTCGAAGTTGCGACGAGAATTATACTGCTCGCCAAATGGGCATGCTTTAAACGTGTATCACACTCACTGCTCCCGATTCAATTATGAATAAGTCTTTTTCGTATTTCGTGCGTTTAAGATTTACAAGACTTCCGTCAGTTTTAACAATAAGACCGAAATTTTTTTTTCTTAAATTCTTATAATTACGTAACTTGAACTTTCTTAATTATCTCGCTGAAAAGTAGGAATTATCGATTTTCATCAAGGCTCACATGCTAAGTACGACAGCTAGAGAGCTTTGGGTCGATTTTGACCCGGACTAAAATGAAAACCCAACACAGTGAGGGAAGGGATGAACGTTGAACGTCGAAATAAACGGGGGAACGCCACTTTAAACGTGCAATTGCATTGCCGGGAATCAGACCCATTCCTCTCCGCGCCCTTTCTCACTCACCCCCTCTCGCGCCCTCTCCGTCTCTCGCGCTCCGTTTCTCTGTCTCGTATCAGGGCGACAGAGCGGGCAGCTTGCAAAGCCCGCTTCGCTCTCCCCCCTCTCCCCTGCCTTACCCGCGACCCTTCGAGATTGCTGAGCTATTCTCGCGACTGAATGTTTCATTAAGGCCACCCGGTATTGCTCTTAGATAACTCTACGAGGGGTAAATGAAATTTCCGCCATCTCCGATATCGCCACGTCGCGTCGCTACTGCCACCTTCTACCTTTCATTCCCTAACACATCCTACCTCCCTCACCACCACCCCACATTCTCATCCTCCTCCGCTCGTGTACCACGTCATCGACCCGAGAAAGATTTAATCAAACACCTTTCCGCTTGTTCGGCATAATGAATTCGACGGTTTCGGCTTTCGATCACGACGGAATATGCCGCGAGGATGACTGCGGCAATTGCGAAAGATAATGACAATGTCGAATGACGGAAGGATAGGCCGAATTTGTTGGAAATGCGATAAATGACGTCGTCTCGGCGGCGAAGATCGAAACCCGGGTTAGTGTCAAAAAGCGCAAAGTCGAGGGAGAATCAGATGAAGAAAGATTGACGGAGAGAAACAGGGAGAAAGATTGAAAAGAAAAAAAAGAAGAAGAAACGAACAGCCTGCAGCCAACCGTCCGCCTACCACTCGTGACGATCTCGTATCAGCTGCCATCCGTTAAATTCATCCGAAGAGGACGAACAGTATGGAAAGAAGATCCGACTCGAAGTGAAACCCGTAGGACAGGATAGATGAAGGCTTTCGTGGGACTCGTATAGGAGAAGATGGAAAGGGTGGGGGGGGAGGGGAGTAGAGGTAACAGCCGGGAGTGCAGAAGGATGAGAAAAAGGGTGAGCGAGGCAAGGAGAGAGGGGGCGGATTTCTCTGCGGCCTAGATCGAGACGAACTTGAATGCTCAAATGTCAGAGAAACGACGAGTCCTCATTTACCGTTTCCGCGAGCACGTGCATACGCAGGAAAGAGGGGGACAGCCGGGGAGGGGAGGGGTGGCATCGGAAGGGTGCGAGGGGGAGCAGCGGGCAGGAGGGGAGTAGGGTAAGGGATTGAGGGCGCGACGGAGAACGTGAGGCACGTACGTGTGCACATACGGTGTGTGTCTGTCCCGGCGCTGTCTGCCATGCTCATTCCTGCGATCTTCAATTAATGAAACTCGGGTGCAGTCGCGTCGCATGTCAAATAAATATGTCTCCTATCCTCCCCCCCGCCCCCCTCCCCCCTGCCCCGCCGCCCCCTCTTTCCGTGGTACAGTCGCCCCCACCGGCAGACTACTTACCCTCTTCACCCTCTTCCTTCTCACAACTCTCGCGTTGCCGCGTCGTTTCTCGTCGCCCTTCTTCGTGAATCTTCCTCATACCATGGCCGATGTCGCCCTGCCTCCGCACACTTTAACCCTTTCGCTCGCTGCTCCACCCCCTGCCCGTTCTCCCTCCCTTTCGGCTTCAGGACGGTTTGATCCGGAACAAAATCATCGTTCTATTCGCGCGTACATGCTTCTGACAGCTCTCAGCTTGCCCTCTCCGCTTCACTCGGCGCGACGATATAGGACTCGCATGGCTCGGTTGTCGCGTGAACTCCGATCCTAAATTCTGAATGTGCGATTATTGCAATTCGAAGTTTGTGCTCGGCTATTATATACATTAGGGACTACCGTTGAATACAAAGACTTTCCGACAAAAGTGAAACTTTTTCTAAAAGCACGTGTACTGAATATACACAGTTTTATATTTCTTTCTGAAATGAATATTAAAATATGTATATATGTGTATCGTGAAATCTGATTAGATTGAAAAGACGGAAAAATAAGAAGGAAAAAGGAAGTAAAGACGCAAAACCAGAGAAAAGAAAATCAAACATAGACACGGTTTGGTACACGGGTCGTCGACACGGTCGTATAATGTCGCTGGTGGCTGACGATGTACCTCGCTCGACCGGTCAGAGGGGGAGGGGGTAAAAGGGGGAGAAAAAGATGATAAAGAGGGAGAGGCGAGAGAGGAAAGGAGAAAGAAAGCGGAGATCTCTTTATTCTTATTAGCCCCAACAGTGATTCCTGCAAAATTAAAATTGCCTAAGGAGGTATCATTTGCCCCCCTCTCCCCCCCGCCCCCGTCAACCCACCCACTCGCCCTATCCCACCCCAACCCATCTTTTTCGTATCTCTCGCGCACTCCACTTTGGTTCGGCGTCCTCCTCACGCCAGGCACTTCTTTGCCTCCTGCCAACCAACCAACCAACCAGCCAAGAGCTTCTCTGATGTTGCTCCTACAGATAAGTGGTCGGCTCTTGGGTTGCCTGCCTGCGGGCACTATTGGTCGATGCGTTTTTCCGTCCTCCTCCCGTCTTTCTCTCGTCATTTTTTTATCCTTCTTTTTTTCCATCCCGTCTTTCGTTCTACACCTCTTTCCATCGTCTCTCCGATGCCCTATCTTCCCTCCATCCCTCCATGCCCATATTTACATTTTATTTTACGTCACGCTCCTTTATTATCTTTCTCATTTCCCGAGGATACCCATTCGTTCGTGACAATTGTCGGAAATGGGGAGGAAGTGGACGAGTCGATGGCAAGCGCTTCTTCGTGGCTCGTTCTAATCTGGCTTTAAGGCACGTCAAGATCCTGTATTCATCATATTTAATATATCCACTTTGTTCTCACTATAATTAAATTCTGCTTGCATTTATATTTGCATACATTGCTATTGAGAATCTCTTGAGTCAATATGAGTTAATATTAATAAAGAAGTTTTAGTGTAACTTGAAAATGAATCTAGAAAATATTTGTCTAAAATATTTGTAATATCTATAAAATTTCCGAATATATATAATATTTCCAAAATAGAATAAAAGTTTTGATTAAAAAAATTAATTTAATGTAAAATTGAACGTTCTGAAGAAAGTTATGAGTTTAAGAAGGTTTTTTTGATTCTCAATTCGGCGTACAATTTCAGTCACTGGCTAAATGGAATGAGGTACTTTGACCTGCTTCCGGAAGGACACCCCACGAGAGGGTGTTCGCTATCAAACGCTTGGCTCGCCGCGGAATGTGCCCGGCTCACCCTTCAGAAATCACGACGCTCGGCCGATAGACGAATTGATACGAAATTTTGGCGGTCTCGCGCTTAATCGACCGATCCATCCCTCTCTCGCCTCTTCCATCTAACGCGACCCTCGGCTGCTGTTCCTCAGCATTCGCATCCCACCACCTTGTCCGCAAGAGGTTTATCGCCGACACTTTGTAAACGCCGTGATTTCAAACCGCGGCGTAAACCTCAGGGCCGGCTTAGATGAACCGTATTACGCACCGATAATTAATCCTTCGTTGACGGGAATGGAATTCGACCGTTGGCACGCCGGCGAGAGATTATTTTGCACATTGCTATCGGCCGTTTGGTATACATTATTCAACGGACGATCCACGCGTAATGGATGATTGCGCGAGCAGCGGCAATTAATCGGGGATTAAATTTGGATGCCGACGTGCGACGAAAGGTTCAAGATCAAGAGCCATGTATTAATAATCTGGCGTATATATGGATATACGCTTCGGAAATTAATCCTAGAAATCTTATTCTATTTTCAAATATTGGAATTAATTTTATTTTCGTTATACTGCGCTCGTCTCTATTGATAATAATAAGAGAGCGAAAGGAAAAATAATTTTTTGCAATGATGATAAGTACGCTTAATATGCGAAATTAATTTAAATCGATGTTTACAATCCGGAATTTTTCCCTGCGGCTCCACCGTGAGGTATTACTACGCATACTTAATGACTTCCGCGGTTGCAAGAGTTATTTCATTTTAATATACTGGCGCTCCTGCATGATTCTCATTTGTTTCTGTCATGCTAAGTAGTGTATCTTTATGCCTCAAAGTTATACAATCATTATTTCTCAACGCCAGAAATCTTTATCTACGTATTTTCGATTAAGAGTCTCACATGCAGTCTTATGTAATTTCGATTAACGGAATGTCTTATTATGTAGAGCTTTTTGGTTATGTTTATTATAAATAATATTTTTATTATTAGGGGAGATAGAAAAATTAAGAAAAATGTACAATGAGAATAAAAGAGAACGAAAAATAGTAGTTGTTTTGGCATTGACATTTACGATGACTCTCTGTTCACATCTGCGATTTCCTGTTATAGGCTGTTTCTGCCTGTGCAGACGTCGCCGCCTCTATAACGGGGCTTGAAACCATTCCCATTAACCCGCGAGCGAATGCCGCGCTCCGTCTATTCTGTTCTATCTGCATTTTGCACCCGGGAGCATTCGGCGGATGCCTACTTTGATTTGTCTTGGAATATTGCGCTGTATTTCACTGCACCGTCATCTAAACTTTGTCTTCCTTTCTCTATTCCGGTTTTTCACATTTTTATATAGTTTGTTTTTTACATATGACATTGAAACGATATCAAAACGCGCGATTAGAAATTTTAACTATAATTATACATATATTGAATATCCTTCGACAAGTATTTAATCTCAGATACTTATCGCGATCGGTCAATTGTTTAATAATTTTCGAATTATTTTGCGAACATAGCTTACTTTGTCATACAACTTTTGAAAGATAATTTTTTGACTTTTTGTAAATATTGTATATTTACGATATATTTATACAATCAGTTTTTTGATTATAGTATTATCAATACTTTATGCAGAATATACAATATGTATAAAATTCAATGCTCACATTAAATATAATTATGCAAATGACATATACGTACATAGATTAATGTATAATAACTCATGTGTTACATCGTATGGTTCATACTTAATATGCAGTGTCAAACTAAACGTAGAAACTCGTTGTTTTCCTCATAACGTAGTAAACTAATAGTAAATGAATTATAATAGCGCTACGACGTTACATTGCCGATCATTTTAACGACTGTGGGCGCATGCCGTAGGAGTACGGCACCATGACGTATTCTCCTCTTGCTCTCTCATTACTGTTAAATTTATTGTAATTAATTTTCATATCTACATCATGCACCTTTGGATGGACACTATACCTTCACGAATATACACCTAAACGTTGCTCTCTACATCAGACAAATCTATTTTCTCACGCTTATGTGAATAATAAAAATATCGTATAACTTACATGCTGCGGTGCATTGATTTATAGAATTTATATTAAGAAATTATTTTATTAGGCAAATTGTTACATCATATGGATGTGAATATGACGGCAGAGATGGATTTTATCTGAATTTTCATTAATTAAATCGTTGTTTCGAAAATCTAATGTTTTCTCGGAAGTCTTTGTCCGCGCGTCAAGAATGGGAACAGTAGCGTGTAGACGTGTGCGCGAACTGTAATCTGTAATTAGCGATCCCGATTAGAGTTATTTACGAGCCGAGCGCGCTCACACTGTGTCAGCCATTGTATTTTAATGCCACGTCGCCATCTTCACCTTTAGAGCAAGAAAAATGCCGATTCCCCCCGCGGCGTATACGAAAAAGGAAGTCGGACCGTAACGCTCGGCGTGTAACTTAGGAATTAACGAAACGGGTCGACCTCGTGGCATCGGGGATTCATCCTTTACTTTAACGACACGCACCGTGTGTGCGCGCGCGCGTATATGCACGTGCACGGGCGCGCGTTCGTGTTGCTTATCGTTGATCCGGGAAACGGTATGTAGTCACTCTTAAGAGAACGTTGTTCCACATCGTGGTGTCGAAACATTCCACTTACTTCCTTGCCAAATTTCACTCACGATATAATTCAGGCGTGCGTACGCGCGTTACACGAGCCTTGCACGTGTTGCGCACGAATGTGCTCTTCACTCGCCAATCCGAGGATAGTGAACCTTTCCAGGAGCGATGGTTGCGACGATAAATATAACAAAGAAGGCACACATACACACACGCCGGAGGATGTTTTATTTCAACAAATACGCAATGTATATTCATGCGTGTATAAATCAATCAGATAAGGATTGATTAAAATAATGGCGGTTATTATTTTAAAATAAATAAATCTGCAATTGCAGAGCCTCTGAATTTTTCGACGCGGCACTGCATTAACAACGGACGCCCCTGTCTATTTATAATTCGGCAGTGCTAAATACACCCGCTTGATATTTGAATAGTGCCTATCAATTTACGTATCCATTTGCACATTAATGCGATTTTAATTAAACTCGGCCTCGCTAGCCGCCACGCGAAATATATACATAGTTCGGGGCAAATATACGTGTAACACAACGCAGACACATGCAACTTTTAAAACAGTTTTAAACGAACGTCTCGCACGAGATATTCCGAATGTTTAACGAGATCGTAATTATCGAGGCAGATAGCGGCATTAAACATACATAAGCTCGCTTCGGCATGGATAGTGGGTTTTATTATTTTTTCAATCGTTCTCTCGCATAGCGCGCGCACGCACACATACACCTGACTATACGCGTTGTAATCTGGAGAGAAACTGTCTGTATAAATTAAGTCCACCGACAAACATCTATCAAGACCGTATAAGCACGGAAAGGAAGCGCGTTTTATTCGAACGCCAAGGTGCATCGCCTCCGGGGTTTTTCCAGACGACACACACGAACGCTTTTCCCGGGCACGTTACCGGCCGCTCACGTCGACATAAGAAATGTATCGGGCATCGTAATCAGTATGGTTAACCAGCCGCTAACTACGCATCCAGGCAACAATTAAATGCATTAAGACTCGAGGTGCAACGTGTACGCACTAATGTGCGCTCATGCATTGAAGTTTCTCAGGACGATCCCTTCGATGCTTTACCGTCGAAGGACGGCATTAGGGAACCTTATAACTCGTTTCCATCTTACCTTACTCACTCTTTTTTCAAATTTTAAGTTTAAACAGATTTTGTCCATCGCATTTTTGATGGTCTTAACTAGTGAGCGTCTACTATATTTCTCTAATTTATTAATTATTTTGGCTTGTATAAAAATTTTGAGAAAGAGGATAATTTGAATAAGAAAACCACGAATTTAAACGAGTATATTGCCCTTAAGCTACGATCTTACGAATCCGAGAACGTGACGCTTAAAATGTGATTTGAAATTGCAGATGGCTTTTTTAAAACAATTTAGAACAATGTTATTTTTTCCTGTTCTCAGTTCGTTGTACACTGTATGTTTCTCTTTAATCCCGATACAGTAGCACCCATCATTGTTTACCCATAAAACATGTACGCACACGCAGGTCCTCTTAACGCGCGTTCCGTCGTGTATCGACTCGGCTCATCTTCAACGCACCGCAGCGACGTGTAATTATTCAATGAAGGCCTTCTACGTGTACGCACCCGATTGATGTCGCTGATTATAACAGCAATTACCATTAGCATACTTAATGGTATCAAGTGCAACGGCAGGCAGTGTATGTTACGGGGGTTATCCTCGATAGTCGAGCGTCGCACATAAGAAAATCCATGGTGTGTTCGTACGTCTTTGAAATACCGGTGAATTTTCCTCTCAGATGAAATTTAGAAAAATAGATGCGCGATATCTCGCACGAAAGAGCTTCTTGTATATTAAGTAATGAACGAATAGAATAAAGTTTATATAATGCCACGTCCGTAATGAGTTTCATATCAAATATATCTCGACGTAGAGGTTCACGTATTAGGTTTTATTATTGTGCACCTTTATTACGCATAATCCTTGCAACGTGATGGCTTATTATTTCATTTGGCAACATGAAAAACTAATTTATTTGAAGTTAATTACAGACACTTATCGCAACTGATCTGAAGTTACATTAGTTTTTATAATATATAGAGATAATGTAAGATTAAAAGAACATTGTAAGATAAAACGGAATATAGTAGGTAGAAAAGTTTAGTGTTTATAATTGTTACCAATATAATTGTTAATTTGTGAATTGAAAAAAAATTCACCATCTCCTTTTCACCTCTCTAACTGAATAAAATTATTAAATTTTATACAATGTTTGCGGACAGTGTCGTACGAATGACAAAAAATTAGGGATTGGCATGCAGATGTTCCGTCTGCGTGTCGAACACACAAACGCCTGCATGACTATTTTCATTTCCATTCTCGTATTTACCCAAAGCGCAATCGTCTTTTCGCGCTTACGTACGCGCCGATACGTAAACAGGAGCGTCCTCCCCGTTGGAACTTTATAATTAATATGCGCACGGCCGGACGGCTTTTGAATAATTCCACGGTAGCGTCTCGACTTGCCGCGATGAACTTTATCGACATTAATTAAAAACGTGGCGGCGCACTCGTCGTGTAGTTTGCGTCCCCGCGCTTATCGTCGCGACCGGGCGTTCGGAGCAAACATTGTGAAAAAGCGAAAGACCATTGCATATCCGTTATCAATCTCTCTCTCCTCCCCATCTCTCGCTCCCTCTCTTTCAACCCTCCCCCGTCGCCCGTTCTTTCGTTAGTATCCGACCTCGCCACCCTTTCGCCATCGCGCGCCCCTTTCACGCCTCGAACCCTTTCGCAACCGCGAGAACCTTCCTTACGAAAGGCAGATGAATATTCATGTCCTCGTGCCAGTGTCGTGGTCGCCATTGGACATCAGTGGCAATCAACTGACACGAGCGAATGGCCGAGGCCATAAAGCCGTGTCGGATGTATCTGGAAAAAAAAAATGCGGGCGTGTACCTAACGGAACGGCGAGGGAGAGCAGCTGGCGGCTCGAAATCGGCAGCGGGCGCTATCCATGAATTATTTGGCCACTCCATTAATAACGAACGATGGGAGCGTAGATGACCATCGACGCTCGCGGCGGGTGTCGACAGGATGGAAAAAAACGAGCGCCGTGCGGTTTTCAACTTGTACCTCGAAACGCATAATTGCATCAAATATTATTGGTTTCTCACTAGCGCGATAGCAGTTGGTTATTCTATTCATATTTAGCGTACGTAAAATTTCGTGTAATTTCACGTGATTTGCGATACTTGATCATTTGAAACATCATCAGAATCGAAAGAAAAGAAAAAAAAATAAATAAATGAAACAACGTCCATCACGTCGTTTGTATTCGACTGACTTCGTGCTCCGTCATGCGTGAAAACCACATGTGCCGATACTGTTTCTTCGAACGAAAGAGTAAAATCGTCCCTGTATATGCGGCACGCACACGTTCGGTAACGCGCGCCGGCATGGTAGGGGAACGGAGACGAGCAGAGGACTTAACGCAGCCGGAAGTGGCATTATACGCGCGAGCAAGGATACTCGTCTAATTGTCGGAGAGAGATAATTCCGCACGATTTGCATACGTTTCCTCGTCCGTTAGGCCGAGGTGCGTCAGCCGGGCAATTAGCGATTACTGATTAAGTCAAACGGCCGGGCCGGCTCGGTCAAGAGCCTAGCGAGGGGGTGAGGGCGAGGGGGAAGAACCGGGGAGAGAACGCGGTGGTAGCGTGGGAGGCGCAGCGGGGGGAAGAGACGCAACGTGGCGGACGGGTGCGAGGGTGCTGATGGTGAGCGATTGATATCTGGTGGGAGGAGTGATGGGTGCCCCGTGTAAGCTCGGCTTTCTGGTTCGTCTACCAGGCCCGATCTATCCGAGGATTCTTATTGTATGCTAATTATCACCGGGTTAATCAGTGCGCGCGCGCGCCTCCTCGCGCGGGACCTCGTGCTATCTTCCACCGCCGCGGATTTCCGGACCGTGGGGTGACGTAAGTGCGCGCCGAAGAGCTGAGCCGAATTAATTGGCGGGCTGATGCCGAATCAGCGGCCCTCGTTATGCGCGAACTCGCGCCGGGATGGACGGTGGTATTCTCCCTCGTGAATTTCTATTGTTTCTTTTGATTTAGGAGCTCACGTAACACGCGATGATACGTTTCTGGCACGAAACGTAATCGGTTTATCTATATTGATAAACTTTTTGTAACACGTTACATCGCTTCTTGAGAAATTATCAAAAGTATTAAGAAAACGTATCTAATCTGTAAATTTTATGGGAAGGATTCAAATAGAGTAAACGCGCAGATTTGTCCTATATATTATTACGTGTTGTGCAATTATTACACGGAAAGAATGATTTTGTTGAAAGGTCTAAAAATTTTGCTAAAAACAGATCTGAAAATAATTTTTTGTTGAATCATTAAAATAATTTGTTGGAATGTTGAAACTGATAAGCATTGCTATAAAACGTTTTGATATTTTAGCAGTCACTTGACTTTCGCATAAAATTATTTTGATTATTGAACAAAAATTATTTTCAGATCTGGATTCAGCAAAATTGTTCTTTCCGTGTATGCTTATTATTGTGCCTATTAGAAAGCAATATATTTTATTGTTTTACGTTTGCATCTTTTCTTTTTAAAGAACTATTTCCTCAATCCAATACGTTCCCACAAACGCCCTCTTTGCGCAGCGTACCCGTCGTACCGGTTCCGAATGTCATTACACCGCGAATAATCACCTTCTCCTTTCGGTTACGCACTAATAAACGTTGCCGCGAGGGCGTAGAGTTACTTGACGCGCGAATTTCACTGTCTTACTGCCTACACCTATACGGTGAATCCCGGACGTGAGATGTCGTAAACGCACGTACGCCAAAGAGGACTTGCGCTTGAATTAATTGGCGGTCTGATGCAGGCGCGTCGATGGCGCCCGCGCGTGATCGCGTCGGGCAGTTTACTCGCAGTTTGCGATAGGAGAAATCTGAGCTTCGCGGATTTTTGCCTTCCTTTTATGCCGCCGTCGATTTGCATACGCACGCACATCGCGCGCCCGCGCGGGCAGGCTATTAAGCGTGAGAATTAGAAAACCGCCGCCGCTGAATATAAAGGGGATTAATTAACTCCGATGTGTTTTTTCGTCAATCTTCTTCCCTGTTGCGCGCGCGGGGCCCGGCCGCGCATTAACTACCTATCACTGATACGATCTGCTCGTGTAAGAACCGCGCGCGGTAATTACGCGCTATTTTCGTTAGGCGCGCAGTATACGACTTAATCACTTTTCTCGTGCAAAGAGTCGCGGTCGCTCTCGCAAATTTGTTTAACGCAGGAAACCGCTTTCACACCTGCTCAATTAATATATCGGGGGACCCGATACTTATTTTAACTTTTGTTGAAAGATCGCTTAGCAAGCGATCAGTTTAATTTATAAATCTAAAGAGTTCAAATAAAATTTGCAATTTTTTTAAAAATAAATAATTTAAATTTGAAAGCGTCTTCTACAGCTAGGCTGCATCTTGGTGCCTATAATAAATTTCTTCGCAGTGTTTTAAGATGCTTATTCGCATCGATTATTAAAAATTGAAGATCTATTGTTATCTCACTATTTCATCTTCAACTAATGATTGCGTTGTAAGTCCGACATTGATTCGGCGCGCACTTTAAATGGCTGAATAATGTATTTAAAAATTCACTTAGAAATACGTATTATTAAGTATCAAGAACCAACCGTGACCGTATAGAAGGCGCTTTCAAATTTATTTGTAATTTAAATTTGTTCGAATTACGTATTCATTCTCCCTGCGCGATAGTTTCGCAAATAGCAAACCGATCGGAAAGCCGCAGGTGACACGCGTTGGAGAGACGCCGGAGCCGCTGGTGGCGCGCATCCTTTGGAGAAGCAGGAGAAGCGTCCAAGTCCAGCTCCGATCGACCCGGTCTCATGTCCGCGGTCATTATCGCCGTAATTATCATGTCGCATCCACGCCCGACGCCTTTCAGCTCCGAGGCATAGGCGAGGCGAGACGAGGTGAGGCGAGGCGAGCGCCGTCCTTTTCACCGCGCGAAAAACCGTGCGGAGCGGCCGTGTGTGTTACCTATCGCCGTGGATACCTCCACGGGCAAAAGGGAGGGGTTCCGAGAGAACCTGCGTATCGTTTTATTTGCATTTTAGTATGCCGCTGTAAAAGTTTTAATTACGTCCATCATAAGAGTCGGCACGGTCCGTCCGTTTGTTCGTGTGCGCGCGCCCATGTGTGCTTACGGCCGTCGTCCGCACCCTCTCCTTCTCCCCCGGTTCCACCCCCGTGCACACCCTCGGGGGTCTCTTTTGCGACGAAAAGCGGGATACGTTAGGCGGACGCTAGGTTAGGTTTTACCCCTTTGTACGATAAAAGGGGGCCGGGAAAGGTAGCGGCCGAGCGGCGCGGCGCGTTACATTTAAGACTTTTACGTTTAACCGGGGGAAACGCACTTTTTCAAAGTTATTTCCCGCCGCTTTGTGCCTGTGTTCTTCTTCGTGTCCTGTGTCCCTCGAAGCGTCAGATATCTACTTCATACTTAGTAATGTTGATATTAATACCGACAATTATTACAATTAAGTATTAATCAATTGGTCTTTAATTTCCCCCCAAAAAATCGTTACATTATATCAAGTAGATGTAAGATATAATTGTAATTAACATCTTGAGAGAGTGATTTAAATTTTAATCATTAATGACATTTATTATGAATTATCATATTTGATCCTCTTCAATCAAGATATTAGGCAATTATAAGATATTAGATAATTATATAGTAATCGCGAGTGTGTTTTTAAATATCAAGCTCGCCGTTGTTTTTAGTACGAACGTTGAGACCGGCAAGTGTTTCGATTAAATTTTCCAGAGACATCCGTTACCGCGCCGACTCTAAAACTAAACAGCAGGAACGTTAATGGTTTTCCGCTGTCGTTATGCGGTCGATCTTCGAGCGCGGAGTGACTGCCGTATTTTTCCATAATTAGCAGCCAGGAATTAACAATGGTTGGTCGTGCCCGGCCGCTCTGGGATCGCTCGTGCAGATACTGAGACTGTTCTAGAAAGATAAATAAATTATCACTTAAAAGAACTAACGAGTCGTTAGTTGCTTGGTTTCTTACTCTTCATGAATATGAATCGGCATCGCGCATAACGCTTTGACGGCCAAGTTTCGACATCTCGTTTCTTCCTTATTGCCGTAGCGCAATTATAACATTTTTATTCTAATTGCTCTTATTTGAAGGTTTAGACGCTTCTAGTCTGTGTGAAACTAAGAAGCAACTAATTAAGTATTAAAATATCGAAAAATAAATTTCAAATCGATGAATTAATTGTATGATTGCATGCGTCAAAGACAATTAATTCCTTGTTGCGATAATTGGAAAATTAATTGGATCAAAATAGATTTTCGAAAAGCACTCCAAAACGGTCCGTTGGTTCTGACTATAAAATCACGTAAAAAAAGTTAACGGTTTTTTTTTTCAAAAACATTTTGTAATTGTTAACCGATTTTCTTTGATGTTTAATTCCTCGTAATTGCCTCTCACTTTGATGTCATCGACCGGCTTGAGCGAATAAGTAACACGAACAGTTGCATTTTATGGAAAAGTGGGTTTCCGGCGATCTGAAACCGCTATCGGAACGATCATTGGGCAACCTTCTTCGCACCGGGTCCCCATTGAAAACTCCACGCGGTTCCCACGTGCTGAAATATAACTCGCAATAAACCAAAGTGATAGTAGGTTAAGTCCTATGATGCTATCTGCCGGATAATTGCCCCGCGGACTCCGGTAATGTCTATGTACAGGAATCTGAAGCAATCCGTCGTCTGTCGTCGGGTGAGAATAAAGAACGGCGATTCATTCTTTTTCGCTTCGTTTGTTTCTAGAGGAAATCAACTCTATAGAATATATCACATAAATGAATTGAGATTTTTTTTAGGCGACATCCTATATAGAAAAACTTACCTTCCAACCAATCTCGTAATATTTTTATCAATATTTTGTAACACACTTTATTTTATACATACACGGAGAAAATTTTTGTTTAAATTTACCCTGTAAATCATGTTAATTGTGGGACAATATAGTATTTAGGCAAATTTTACTGTGCACTACAATGAATGTTACTGTAAAATCTTATTGTAGTGCACAGTAAAATTTGCCTAAGTACTATATTGTCCCATAATTAACATGATTTGCAGGATAAATTAAAAAAAAAATTCTCTCCGTGTACGATACAATGGAGAGTAAAGGAATTTCTATTTGTTTTTTTTTTACAAGAAAAACAATTTGTACAAATTTGTTTATTTTTTTATACAAAGATTATTTTATATATATATTGAGTGAGGCCACTTTTATCTAATGTACCGTGTTGTGCCTGGTCAACCCTCCTTAAAGATCGAAAACGTATTTCTACGAGTATCTCAAGAGATATGTGCCTGATCGTTGGCAAGGGCGCGAGGGTAGATACACATGGGAAGAGGGAGGAAAAGGATTCCCATCGGTTCCGATAACGTATTGCCAGACGGCCTCGTATAATCAACAGATTAGCCGAGGAATAGATCAGAGACGATGGGCAAAGGAGACTCGGTTAGCTAAAAGCCTCGACGTTGGCCATTAACGGAGGGGAGCTGATTCTGTTCTTGTCGGCGTATGTACGTGTGCGGCGCGTAAGAGACGCGGCGGAGGTGGGAAAATGCGATTATAAGTCACGAGGTGCGTCTGTCTGTCACCCTGGGCTCTACTTGGGAAGCACAGAATTGATTGGATATGGGAAACCACGGCAACGGCCGAAGATGAAAGACAAAAGGCCTGCACTCCGGCTAACAAAGGAAATGTGCTTCCCGGTGAAACACAGTGATCGCGTACACGTCAAACGAGCCATCCGCCTTATATAAATGTCCGTTGTAAACCTCACGTCGTGAAGATTAAATGACCACAATACAAAACAGTATCGCCGATCTAATTATGTTCCTTAATTATAACTCGTACGGTACGAACTGTGTAAGCTGAGGTAACAGTTTTTTTTTCTTAAATTACATCAACGTTCTCTCGAATTCTTCCTGCGATATATTCTGAATTTTCCTAACCAACGGGAGAGAAGAGATTCCAGCGCGAGAGATCTTTACGCGACGCCGCGTCATTCCGCGCCTCAAATGCGATTTTATGGAATCGCAGCATGCGCGCACGGCATGGCAGGCGCGATCGAGTAGTCCCGGCGGTATACGAGGAGTCCGAGCGGTGTGTCCGAGTCGCGAAATAAACCGCTTCGCGCGCGCGCGCGGGAACGGGAACGGGAACGGGAACGGAACCGTCGTTCGAACCGTCGGATACGGCGGCTACGATCTGAGAGGATTTGCACGACACGCTGGAGAGCGGGCCGCTTCTCTCCACGTCGTTTCTCGCACGCAATCGAGACAAACGTACTTAAATGCACACACGAGCGCGGGCGCGCGCGTGTGTGGCGATTTAGCGCGAGTGTACGCGCGTATACATGTACACCCGCATACTGGCGCTCGCGGGAAATGGAAGACTCCGTGGTGCGTAGGTATCCGGGAGGGATCTCTCATCGAGAGATTAGCATTTCCGCTTTTCTCTCAACAATTCCTCGTTCCCGTACGGATTATCCGTTAATCCGCGTGGGCCAACGGCGGGAGGTGGAGTAATTCGGTAGAGCGAATCTTCCTCCAGGTGCCTGTATCAAGTATTATTTCAGTATCGTTCCGCGCCCGAGACCCTTTCTCGCGCGAGATACGTACATATGTATATATAGCGTATAGCGCATTCAGAACGCGAGGTGGGCGGCTCTGAAGCGAGAATGATTATTCCGGCGGATCAAACTGAATCGCGAGAAGAGAGGTCAAAGGTCGAGGAATTTTACGTCACGCAAGAATGGAATCCGAGGCGTAATTGAATCGTCATAATTGAGCCGTTTGACGGATTATCAATTATCAATTATCTCGCGGGAGATTTGCGGTCCCTTGCTTATAAACATCGAAGAATAGTGTTTTACGCACTGAAAACAATTTATTACAATGAATGACGTATGTCATGTTTGTGCGTATCATTTGTGTTTCTAGATGCGTGTAATATTTTATTTAATCATAACTATATCGACGACTCTTGATGAGATTAATTGCCTTAGTTGCATTCAGATGTGGATATCCTTATATGTAAAAAATATAAAGTTCCTTCTTTCGATAAAAATAAGATGTATAAAACTGGCAATAAAAATAAGATATAAACAGACAATTTTGAAGCGTGCATACGTGTGTGTATATCCGCGATTCCCAAGCTTATACGCGCCTGACATTTTCGATAGCTCGCCGTACACCCCTTCAGAGTTATACACATCCTCACATCTCTTTGAAAGACATGTAGCTGCGGCCGCTCCCTCTTCTTCCTCATCGTCGGGAGCCTCCTACCCAAATCAAAGCCACGGTAGTAATAAGCACCCGCGGTGCCGTGGAAGCCGAGGGAGGGCTGGTGGTGCGAGCCGGATGAGGTGGCTGCTGGCAAGGAAGAGACTTCCCGAGTGGTCATACGTGCCGGACCGGAGACCGAGTAGTCGGAGTAGAGGAGTGTGATGCATTATTGAGTGGACCGCGGCGAGGGGAGGGGGGTGGAAGGGCGGGAGGATAGGGGCGACGTATATAATCGCGCACACATCCTCATCCGTCTGCTAATGGACTCCATCCACCCGTTTTGAGCCCCGTATCTTCGCCCACTCGCCCCTGAGCCACCCCCACACCCCCAACGCTCGAGCGTTAGCGGACATCGTGATATTTTCGCTGCCTCAAGATTCATCCGGGGGTGTACGTACCGGCATTACAGATATACGTAGGTGCTGGCACGTACGCCGCTCGCACACATCGTTGCGCGCGCGAGAAAACGTGCGGCCAGTAGCGTAACGAAATTCTGCTTTCCTAGGGTAGCGTCGAATCTCCCTAAAAAGTGCTTTCATTAATTTATCGAAATCATATGTATTATTTCTACATACGAATTAGGTCATTCCACGTCGATCATTTCTGATTAATAAAAGGAGAATATTCGATAATCACGGATCAAGATTGCGATTATATCGTATTCACGAGACTTTTCTAATTGTGTGAGATTAGAGCAACGTAAAATAATTTCTTTTGTAACTTAAAACGGTGTGGAAAAAAGTACAGAAAATAGCCAGGAAAGAGACATTGTCACTTCATGTACAAATATTAACATATACCATTGTAAAAAAAAAAAACGGCGTAATCTAAATCTTGCGATCTAAACTTAATTCTTTGCTCATATTATATTTTATCTCATCTCATTTCTCAATTAATTGTACTAAACCACGATGGCTTTGTCTTCGTCTCTTTCTGACTATTTTCTCTATCGAATATCAATTAATATAATGCCAAATTGTTACGTCGAATGTGTGCGCCGCTATCCGAGGGATACGAAATCGCGGGCGAAACATTTTCTCATAAAAAAAAATACACGCCGCAGTCATTTACGTTATGAGAGAGTATCCGCGGACGGCATTATTTACCATTATAGTTGTGACGGATAAACCGGTCGCATTTCCGCGCTGGCTAATTATCTCACGGCGGAAACGAAAGGGGCTCTTGCGCCCCGACGCAACCCTTACTTCTACGCCACTATCCCCCACATATACCGGCGTGCGTCTCATACGTACGTACTTTCACGGACACCAGAGACGCGTTATTATTGGATTACATTTTTAATCCGCCCTCTCTCTGCCGCCAGCACCGCCGACCCACCCTCTCTCTAACAGTCCGCCATCCTCGCCGACTCCCCTATGCCCGACGTCGTCGTAGGTACGTACGACCCCGCGGCGCATCCTCTACTTTCGTATTCCGAATGGAATTACTATGCAGGAGATTTCATTTGTTATATATGCGCGCTACAAACGAGCGCATTTTCGCTTAGGTTAATCGAATTATGGAGAGACTGCGAGTAATATATGCATTTTAAATCCGTGCCACCTTTCGTGTACGCTACGCTCTGCCATGGACGTTATATATCAATGGATCTATTCTTCGTACTAATTATAGTTGTCCTCAAAGAACTTTCACAACGTCATATTATACTGCCCGTCCTGATAACAGCGTATGCTACACGTGCGAGTAATGCATAAGATAGCAGAAACATATAATTTACGTACAAATAGCAAGATAAATTATATGAATTGTATAAATAAACGCATAACTGCAATTACAATATTAAAATTTACTTTTACATTCCAGAGGGAAGGATACTTTTTTTTTACAATATCAAATCGCCGTGTGTCTTTTGGTATATTTTGCTGTTTATTTGACGATAAATTTATTAGTCGACTGCTAATGTTCGGTTCGTCGCATAAAACGCAATATTAACGATACGCAGTAATCGCATTAGGTGTCGGCCGCGCTAGCCATGTTGGAGTATAATTCAGCCATGCGTGATACTTGCAATATAACAACGCGTATTTTTATTGGCTCATTAACAAAGCCGCAATTGTATCGTTAATGAAACGACCATGGGCCGCTTCTCGTACTCGTGGCGGTTAACGGCATCCCGCTACAACCGTGATACGAGGATCCTGGACATCGTATACCATTACACGCAGCCTGATCTCTCGTCCGCTCTTAGATTGATCGAAACGATAGATTTATTTGTTTTTTTAACTGTGATTATTTGCATCGCAAATATGTATATCGGCCCTATCGTATACATACGCCACGAAGATACAGATTGCGCGCAATTATTACCGTTAAAATACGTAAAATTGTATCGTTGTTATAAGATCAAATGTTAACTTAGAGAAAGAAGAAGTCGCGGAAGAAACTTCCTACTTCTTCACCGTTGCATTAAGCCATTCGACTTAATAACGATTGACACGCATGAGCCGTAAGATTGTTACATGCGCGGCGCCCGTAATGCGGCTTTTAACAAGTCGTGTTCGAGCACCATATCGCTCTCTCGCCGGCGAATCACTTCCTTCCTCGCTCGAAAACCTATAAAAACGTCAGCGGTACCGACTGCTCGAAGGATCGTTACGTCCTCCTCGTTAATAACCGAGGCCAGTTGCCTTTTCGATCGTCGGGCGTCGTGCTAATTAGTTCCTAACGCTGAATACGAGCGGCCGCACAACGCCCGTCGTTTCCATGGAGTCGTCGGCTTTACTTTTCGCGCACAGCTTGAGTCCCGTTTTCATCGCGATGATCGCCTTGCAAGGACTCACGCGTTTTCGAATCGCTCGCACGGAATAATATAATGAAACCGCCGTGTGTGTGTTGGAAAGGATCCCGCTGCCGGTGTTGTTAAAACGGTACGCGACGACAGTTTCTCGTGAATTCTGCCGCTCCGAAAACACGCGAATTTAATTACTCGATATTGTTAAATTTGCACTATGATTATTAAAATCTATATATTGCATGTTGAAAACTCATCGAAAAATCGCGGTATCGATTAGAAAAATTTTTCAAACATTGATATGCGAAGTAAAAATAATTGATTCGAGTTGCTGAAACGTAAAAGATTTTTTTTTAATTTTCATTAAAATAAGAGACGTTAATACTTGTATATACGATGATATTTGCAGTATAGGAAATTAGAATGTTTGTTCTTTCAGCAGTTATTGAATATTATCAGTAATACGAGAATATATGACGGTTGGCTTAAATAACGATAAGTTCTGAGATTTTGAACAATCACTTTAAAGAGATGCTCGTGCGCGACGGTTCTGTCGGCGGGTTAAACGTTAACTGGGGTCGTGAGTCAACACAAAAGTTTCTATCCGTCGTTATATCGGAGAAGACGATGACTGTTCAGTTCCTGATATACGTGACTGCGGCACAATGGGGCCGTGCTCGCCTCGTCGACGTACCAATCGCTGCCCTGTCACAATACGATCGGCCGTGATCACTCACGAATGAGACAAGAGTGACGACGTATACGGGCTACCGTGCGGTCCAGAAAGCTCGACCCTATTCAACGTCTCTAAATTACGGCGCGCAGTCACGATCGCGCGCGTGATCGTGATTCCCCGCAGTGGATTTGCTCGCCGGCCGGAGTTTTATACGATTCACGCTTCATAAGCATGTATACAATGAAGTACGTAAAAACGCGATCGCGAGTGTGCGACGTGCGTCGATAGTCCCAAGATAAAAACGCTGATTGCTCTCGCGCTCTCGTTGATAATGAAAACTGTATATATAGTAACTGTACATCGATGAACTTTAATATAATCAAATTTGTCAGATATTATGATGTTTGCCATTATATTTCATTTATGACGAGGATGGACAGATTAGTATGTATAAAGAGGTTGACCATTCTAATGTCTGTTTTCAATAAGAAATTGTAAGAACGTTGCACTTGCCAGTGTAATCGCGACAATTTAGATCGAAACTACTGTTATGTCGGTTCCTTTCCCCTCATAATTTCTCTGTCTCTGCGGCGCCAACAATAGTTGGCCTCGTTAATCGTTCACTGGCGCAATCGTGATGCGTATCTCGCCCTGACAACTGAAAACACGATCTTCACGGGAATTAGGCGTGCCTAATTATAGCCTAACAATACACCGTGATCGTAATTAAAGAGCTATACTGCCTTAAATATAATTCATTATACGTCAATTTATACGGACGTTACAAGTTTCATATATAAAAAAAACATGCCAGTATTATCGTTTCCCGTTCGTGAAATGATTGAACCTGTTGATTTTCATTAAACTATATTAAATGAAAATTATATTGTATTAAATGTAACGCTTTTACAGAGTCAACATTGAGAATCAACTGACGTGTGATAGCCCCGTTGCGCGTTTCTGGACCTGGGCGACACACGCGACCATCTTTTCATGGGTGTCCGGTACTTTGCGTGTCTTCTTCAGAAAATTACTTCTCTCCGTAGGTTAATGTGCGACCGGTCAGGATATAGTAGGGCCAGGGTGAACAGGATATGACCTCCCTACAAAGTGTCCCTTCGCCGTCGCGAATCTGCTATACATGCCAAAATGAGCCCACTTTGACTGTTCAACCACTATTGCAAGTCGAGTCTCGACCGCTCATCTCGGAAATTACTTCCGCCATGACATTGTCGTTGTCGTCCACTTTCGTCACGTATGCAAAGGACTCCATCACGGGGCAAGTCCGTTGAAGGAAGTCGCTCCCTTTGCCGGGCAATATTTGCCATTATTCTTTCGTTCCCAGTCACTAAAGGCAATATGCGACAACACACTCTGACGCCAGTTTATTTTTTCTCCTAGTTGCAAGGCAAACCCGCTGCATTTGCATGCATAAAATACGTCTTGCGCTTTTACATCATTGGCGTCGGAAAACGTTCATTGCAGGATTGAATGTTGAAATTGAAAAATTAAAAAAAAGAAGGAGAGGATAAACCCCCAAATTAGTTGGAGAGGTTATGCTAGTTATTAACGTATCACTGAAAGGATAGTTAAAAGCGAATAAATCACATTTGGAGTGGAGTTCCACCCAAACTGACCTTGGCGTAAAGTCTCGTTAGAATTTCTGAGCGATCTCGCAGAAACCTGGCGGCAATGGGATCGTTCCTCGAAGGTGTCTGCAAGATTTCAAGGGCGGAGCTCGGAGCGCGCGGCTCGATCGCGCTTCTCCCGCGAAACCGGTCGTTATGCGGCGGTTATTGATTGACTCTCGTTAGCGCCGGCTATTTGTTTTGTCAAGTGTGAGAACCGGAACTTCCAAGCTCTACTACTCCACGTTCGGCGGTAATTTTAGGAATTCTTTCCCTATAATTATCTTACTCTCGCGACCGTTAGAATTCCGTTGACATTTTTACAGCGTGTAAAATTAAATGTACTACACGGAACGCGTATACGCTGCACAACAGACAGCAGACGGAACAACATTGATGAACGTTATGGAGAAGTAATAATGACGGAAAGACGTTGGTCTACGAAAGGAAGAGCGTGGCAGAGAGGAGCGATTTGTGGAGGGCAACGGGCATGACTATGGCAACAATGGCATACAGGAATCTGTCAATCCACATACACGTCTTCCATGAAGGCGGCTTCCTCCTTGAATCACATAGAGGGCATCCGGACGCCGCATCACGGCTAATGACATGCACCATGACTCTTTTCTCGTAGACGACGAGGTTCGAAAACCGAACGAATACGGCGACTGTATACCGTATTTGCGTTCTCGCTTCTTGCCGGTGTACCGAAGCTTTCAGGTACACCGCGTAAAACCCGGTCGCCCTTCTTCCTGCTCGGGTATGATTAATATAAAATAAATGATTGCGCCCGACATCCGGTCTCACAGAGCCGGCCGAGTGGATTCCTGCGTCGGCTGGCCCTCCCCCCTTCCTCGCCTCTTTTATTCTTTTCACGATCATTCCGCGTAATTTGTCGGTCAAGTCACCACGGCTAGTTTCACGTCATTTCATGGTTATTGTCCAAGTGAATTGTCGAAGAGCGCACTTCCGATCTGCCAGCCGATTCGTTGCAATTGCAACTTTTCTGCGAGCTGGATTTGTTTTGACAGTTGTAACGTTCAGTGGTTCAAGTTGATGAATACAAACGAAGCTTTTGCGGGCAAAAATACTGCCATCAATTAAGTATTGCCATTGTTGATTTTAATATTAACGCTTGTTATTTACTGTAATTTTTAAAATAGTTAATATAGTTATTAAAGACATACATTTACATTTTTTGCGCTTTAGAAATATTAGCAATTTACTGAAGACAAAATAATATTCTAATTAATTTCTCACATTACTTGAGAAGCTATAATTCTTATGTTATTCCAATGTGTGGAAAGTCCTTAGAAAGGATTCCGGAAGAAGAGTCGAATAAATTCGTTACGTAGTATCCATTGTACCAATTCAAAGGAAGATGTGCAGACCCGAGCAACGAATTTCCAATGACAGGAAATCCTTTTTCCCCTCGTAACCCGTGTATTCGTTGAGGGATCCTCTCGGTAACGGTGGAACGGGGAAGGAAACGGCGTGATTGGAAAACGTGCAAAGGTTGGCTGGCTCGTGTCTAGACCGGGGTTTCGGAGGGAACAGAACGGGGCGAGAGGGCCTGACGAGGGCGATAGGAGCCGTGAGGGAAGGAGTGAAGAAGACGAAGAGATCTCCCGAAGGAGTTCTCTTTACCCTCGCGACCTCAAACCGAACGGTGGCGGTGGATCCCTTAAAAAACGGATTTACAACCTGTTGCTGACGGAGCCACTTAAAGATTCCCCTCGATATCGAAAGAATATCCGAAAAGGAGGGCGACACACCGTCCCCGTCGATACCACGCCTGTCCTCAATACCGTGTAAATATAAAAGTCCGGATGTCAAGAAGGAGTTCGTCGGTATTGAAGAGAGACTGAATATTCGCGTCTTTATTGCGTTAGATTTTTGTTTTGCTTTATATTTCGATAAACTTTCGTAATGTTTTAAAAAATTAATAAGTGAATAACGTAATATGAAATCGAACAACAACTCTGAATTTCTATATCCGTATTTTATCTCCTACAAGATATTCTATTATATCAGAAACAACAAATTTAATCCCTTAACAAATAAATAATGTTACAAATTATATTAATTTATTATATGTGGCAATGATAGTCTTTATATTATTTATTACTTCTTCTCAATTTCGGATATTGACACAGTAGACGGAAATAATGACTATATTGATAAAGATTCATCATTATTTATCCATGGAAAATAATGTCTATTTTTTCACGTGCCTCGTCGCGGGATCAATTACCTACGCAATGACTTTCGGGCGATTAATCGCGGCGGTGCTTTGCGCGCGGAAAAACGGTTTATCAGCACTCCCGATGCGCGAGAATTACCGGCGCGACGAATGGCTATACGAAGCGAACGGCCACGCGTCAATTAACCGCACAGCCCGATGAACAGTAGCACCACGTATATCCGCCGATAAATCAGGTAAACGGAATATTTCCCTGATTTCCGACGCGTCGTACATCTTTGAACGGGGTCGGCCGTGTAACTGCATCCACGCGTGTAATTCTCGCCTCCAGCTTGTCAATGGGGCGGCGACGAGGGGGTGACTCTCGAGTACGCATCGTACGTAACACGGGGTAGGATGCGTAACGGCAACAGCAGCAGCAGCAGCAACAGCGGCAGCGGCGAACGGCGGCTCGATTTTGCTATTCATTAGAGCCGTCAGTGGGTAAACAAACGGTGGGTATTCGCGTGTACGGATATGTGATTAACGTGGAGGCTCCGCGTAACCGCCTCGATATCACGAGAGCGCGGGGGTTGAACCGCGCGCACCGCACACATCAGCGCACCACCCTCGGTGGGCATCCCGGGCGCGCGTTTCCCACGAGGACGTATTCCCCGACACTTCGGATGATTCCCAGCCATCGATTGGCTGGATCCAGCGCGATGCAAATGCAGGCATTCAGGAACTGAACGAATCAGTTCGTGAAAGTTTAAATCGGCATATCGATTTCCTGGGAGCTCTATATTTATTCAGTAAGAAAATACACGCTTTCGTCATATACCGAAAATATCATCTCTTTGTGCAACTTTGCAACTTGCAACGTTGCACAACAGGAATAATGTTTTTAAATTTTTTACACAGAAAGAACGATTTTGTTGAAAGGTCTAAAAATTTTGCTAAAAACAGATCTGAAAATAATTTTTTGTTGAATTATCAAAAAAATTTGTTAGATTGTTAAAACTGATAAGCATAAAACATTTTGATATTCTAGCAATCACTTTGACTTTCGCACAAAATTATTTTGATTATTGAACAAAAATTATTTTCAGATCTGGATTCAGCAAAATTGTTCTTTCCGTGTATAATTTTAAATATTATTGATAAACAGTATTTTATATGTTTCATTGAATGCATTAATTGTTACTCTTGTCTTTTGTTTGACAATATTAATTTCATAGAAAATGTGAATAGGTACTATTTTTTTTATGAATTCTTGAAACGACAGTTGTTTAAAATTGATTTGAGAGGAAAATACAAGGAAGTATGCGCGTTCTTTGATCCTTTAACGCACAGTCATTCTGTACAAGATGCGTCGATTATAGACAGCGAACAATCGGAGTATTCCCATGTTAGCATTAAGAGCGCTTTTAATTCGTGCAAGTAACAACGCCGTAGACTATCGTGCCTATCTAAACCAATTAGCGGCGCTTTCGCGCAGAGATATCGCGTTTTCGGTCACTGCCTAAAAACAAAAGGTATCGCGCACCACGAGGCGATCATCATCAGCATATCATCCCGTGGTGTGTTACGCGGCAAGAGAGTTATTATTCGGAATTCTCGCATAGGAATGTACTTTATAACAATAACAACACCCGAGCTAGGTATCTAGCCTTGCTAGAACGGAAAGGAACGTGTAAAGTGTACAATGCCCGCACAGGTATTTTCCATCCTAATCCAGACGATTCAAAGGCGATCTGTGAAAGATGTCTTAATTCTTTCGATATCTTCTAGATATCCTTTTGACCTGTTGTCCGGGAATATCTCTGTGACAAACGCGTGTGTCGGCGTGAAAGACATAATTTATTCTTTTCACGAACGTAGCGTTAATATACAGAAATCCGCTATGTCAATTGTAATAGGAAAAAACGACGGAAACGTTTATATTTTTCTCAAAGCGTTTCTCTCTCGACATATTCTCTCTCTGCCGGCGTGCGGCCTGTATTTTTGCTCGATATCGGGAAACACGTTCGGGACGGTTTGCAACCATCGTTCCCTCGGGAAGCTATCGGCTCGCGTATCGAGAGGAGGGCGAGTGGATTCGGGCGAAGGGGGACGGGGTGGCGACAGAGGGGGAGGGCACATGCAACAAGTAGTTCGGTTTTCAAAGCCCATTGAAATTGATGGCTTTCCCATACCATGACAAACTCTCTCTCTTCCTCTCTCTCCCTCTCCCTCCCTCTTTCTCTCTCTCTCTCCGGCGCTTCGCTCTCGCGGACGAGCTTACAATACACCGAAGCTTTTATCGATATTGCAGCGGGATGGAAGGAGAGACCGATGCGAGAGTGGGACGAGCGCGGAAAGTCGATGGCGGGGAACGAGGGAGCTTACGGCTTTTATTACTGCATTTTCACCTTGTCACGGCTTCTCGCTTCGACACTCTTTACAAGCTATCGAACGTCAAGCTATTTGCCTCCCCTTCGCACTCGCTTCGTTATACACGTCGCTCTGATCCGCTTGCGTGAGCCACTGTGTAACTTCCTGCGTGCACATCCGATTGGATTATTTGTAATTTCATCAATAAATTACCGAGAAGCAACACGTAAAAAACGTAATATTTTTCTGATCATTTAGGAATAATGGTATTGATAACAGTTATAATTGAAAACTCTCTCTCTCTCTCTCTCTCTCTCTCTCTCTCTCTCTCTCTTTCTCTCCCCCTCCTCTCTCCTTCTGTCTCTTTCTCTTTCCCTTCTCTCCTTCCCACTCTCTCTTTCTCACTCGCTACGTTTGCTTACTGCAGATTATCCAGATTTCCTTATTCGTTATCGTATCTTGTTCGAGTCAATTAAAATTGTTTCTGTGCAAATATTGCAATACAATTATGCTATAAATGTGTAATTACAAAAAGATTAAGTGTAATTTGTTATATTGTAATGCGGAAGTTTCGTGTTTTCTCTCAATCACGTCAAGCAATAGTAATTGGCCCGTCTAATAGGTACATTTTAATTACATTAAATTAGTTGTGAGAAGTGGTAGTTTTTACATCGTTATTGATGATACACAATAATTATGTGGGAAGACAATTATTGTGCATCTCAAGATTCTCATCACTTATTGTTCCTTTTACTTTCATACGAATTTTACTTCAGAAATTTTTACAATTGTTGTTTTTCCCCTTTCTTGTGGTTTTCAAACATTTATATGCAACCGTTGCATTATATTGGTCAATCGATACAAGAATAATCATAGCAATTAACTTCTATTTCTTCATATCTTGCATAAATTTTCTTGATGGATCGCTTCTAAATGACGCAATTGATCTAATTCGTGACTGCCGTCACGTTCTAGTCGTATAATAAACGCGAACGTCCAGTTAAACGTTAATTTAACACGCATTGCTGTGACGATTAGTATTCGTAATTTGTATTAAATTATAAGGTTTCGCCAGGGTTGTGATGGAACGACGTATTAATTCGTTTAACGCGCTATCACCATGCGAGGGAAAAAAAAAAGCGCTAGCTTGCTCGTAATCCACGGCATGGGAGACGGCGTGCGTTTGAGAGACTTATAAATGAACGAAGTAACGTGCGGTTAGTTTCGCGTTGCTTACAAATTATCGTAGTATCCTATAGACAACGTATATCTAAGCGCGCATTTTAGCCGCGGCGCTTAGCCAAGTACGGCTCGATCCTCGTCAGGATTCTTACAGCCGATATTACGTCTCGCCTCGGGGAGCATTCGGTATGTTGCCAGTGGTTCGCAAATTACGACGACGTGGAATATTTCAATCACTTGCTTCAGGTTGTCGCTGGAACGACATGAATAATAGACTCGAACAATTGTCATACAGTGTTAAATCGATAATCTTGTCGCAATAATGCAGTTAATGAAAATATTATCCTCGAATAAAATAAAAGTTTAGAGATTCTTTTTATTGTGATAGTTACATTTTGATTAAGTTATATCATAGACTAGTATTTTCTTATTAATTCTTAATATTTACAGAATAGTATTTTTTTTACAAATCCTAAATATTTGCAATATTCTTATATGATATAATTTTTCAATTTCACGACTTCTTCTTATCCCGTGTGTGATAGATGATTCTCATTATTCGGAATAGAATAACAGATGAATCTTCTTCCAAATCTTTTTTTGCGTGGCGTTTGACTCCCGTCTTCTCGACTATAACTGATTAAGTAATGACGACGCATCGATCCGGGTTCGTTGCGCCGCGATAGCGATCGCCATCATCGCGGAAGTGGCGTTATCTCTTCGCATCAAGAAAAGCAGCGACGAGGCAGGAAAGAGGCGCGACCAGGTGAGCGCGGAGCACCTCGGTGTAATACGTTTATAATGATAAGTTGTCATTACCTGAAGTACAAAGTGAAAGAGGGAGAGAGGGAGGAAGAGAGAGAGAGAAAGAGATATAGAAACGAGAGACGAGGCGGGGAGGGGAGAGAGAGGATGAGGGAGGCGGGAAGAGACCAAGAGAAATGATGATCTCGCCGCTGCAGGCTAGGTAATAGCTGGCGGTCGAAGCAGCACGATTATTGATTAGTTCGGAGGCCCGATCGGTGCCGGTGATCCATCACAGATGTGAGGCCCACTACGCCGATTCTCTCTCCCTCTTTCTCTCTCTTTCTTACTTTCGTGTGCGTTGCTGCACCCGCCTCCCGTATGGGCCCCGAGACGTACGCACGGGGCGCCGCGCCGCAACGGAGGAATGGTCTTTAAAAACGCATTACCGAACCTTGTGCAGATCCTTCACTTTCCCTTCCCCCGCGCTCGCCGATCCTGCCCCGTCACCGCGACGCGCATCGTGTCTCGGCCAATCAGGCCGATAGATTCGAGACCGACCGATCGTACAGACCATTCAATTATTTTGCAATCAGCGATCCACGGTCCTGTGGGCGCGGATCTTCGTGCCTGCGGTTCGAGTCAGTCGAAAGTCATTTGACTGCACGCTCGTCCGATCGTCGGTCAGCGCTGTTAATTACTTCTGTCTCTTCTTTGAACCTTCCCGTTTATGTTATCAATATCAAAAATTCCTTGCAATCATATAATTATTATATAATTATTTATTCCACATATTTTTTATTGTTATGAATTATGCGCGAAAAAAAAATTTCCATTATTAATTACCTTGCATTTTATCGACTCCGGCAATTTAAAAATTCTATTACGCGTTCCTTTCATTTCATCTATAAAATGAATTAGCTTTTGATATCTATTCCCGTCTACGTTAATATATTCGCGAACTCATTTCATAATTTACGATTTCCTCATAAAATCTCTTCTAACGGTACGACAGTTCACCTGCAGCATTTTTTATTCGCGCTGTACGATTCATTTTCTAAAGGCAGCCTGTAATATTTTACACAGCGATTTGCTCGGGGCAATTTTCCGCCGCTGAGTATCTCCGTACCGAACATGCGACTTTTTCTACTCGCGAGCCGGCGCGAGCGGACTCCGAGATTCATCAAATTTTGTAGGAGCCTGCGGAGCTACCCGCCGCCCTCCGAACGCTATCAAAGTGGCATTCTTTAACTGATTGTCCCCCGGAGGTACGTCGGATCGCACCACGCTCTCGAACTTTTACGATAATCAACTGGAAATAACTTCGTAACTTTATTACGGGTCTCCCGAAGCAGCCCGAGAGAGAGAGAGAGAGAGAGAGTCGGGGGTGCTAATAAAAAATCGAGCGTACCTAGCGCCGGATTTTATGTCCGAATTTGATCTTCGACGTCGCTCGAGAGAGAGACGCCGCGCGCCGGCCTGGGATTCGCATTACTATGGAGGCATTATGATTAATACAGGGCAGAAATGACGAATGGGAACGATAATGGAGAGCTTTATAACTTTTTGAAATGCGCTCGAGATAAGCCGGAGATTTATGAAGAATATCGGAAAATAGTCGTTATATTTTTCCATGTGAATATTACGAAAACTCATGCCAAATAAATAATAATAATAACTAACGAACGATACATATGAAACATTATTTAATTTAATGATAGAAATAATTAAATACTTATATCAAATAAAGTCGCCACGAATCGCGAAGGAGGCATAACCTTCACGAACATATAGACGGAGATTAAAAAACCGTGTATTCAAAGAATCGATTAGATCGACATCAACTGAATGCTTGCCACGTATTCCTAACGTTCGGTCATTTGGTGGCGCCGTAGAATTATTATTTCATCAAATCGGCATTAGGCCTCCAGCCGCGACGATTTTCGGGGCGAGCCGATGATTAGCAGACGAATGAATGCAACGCGAGTTCGTCGGTGGACTTGTCATTATCGGCGTCACCGAACACGTTCACCAAGTTTCCCGCGTTCAAATTCGTCTCTCCTTCTCCTTCGGAGCAGATCTGGACGATGGCATCGTCGATTTCTCGCATGGTAATCACCCGCGTCGCTCCTTTCTTTTCCACGTCCTCCGTTCTTCTTCTTGCTCTTACCCTTCCGGGCTACGCCGCGCCACGGCGAGGGGTCCGGGGAAACGAGAAATTACGAGTCGGTGCATGATCGCACGAATCGGATGCCCCGAAGGTTCGGTCCGCTACGCATTCTCATTAGCGTCGTCATTAAGTTCTTTGTCGTTCTGCGAGCGCGCACGGGCGCGTACTCGCTATTAAAACGACAATGATGACCGACGCGATTAGCGTCACACTACCGACTGGATTTTTCGCGCTGCATACAAGATTATACGCATTTCGTTGTCTGTTCGAAAATCGTCGTCTATCCTGGCATTTCTTTGATATTCTCAAATGAAATATACGTTTATTTAGGACTTTGTGATAAAATATGTTGATAAGACTTTGAAATTGCGAGATAAATTTGTGCGCTCGTGGCATAATATCGTAATTATTACATAATAAATTTAAAGTAATGTAATTGTATATAAGATAATTAATTATTAATGAATTCGAATCATTAAAGTTACGATAAATGCGACGATGGAGTAACAACGTTGCACGAGAAATCATAATGTAGACGGGTCTTAAGAAATTCAACAAAAAAAAAATATTAACTAAAACATGATAGGGGGTAATGAATTAATACGAGAGATCGATTACAGTTATTCCGCCGTTGCTATCTGCCTGCAAAAGTTTTGAGACACAATAGGTTTTAAAGCGTGAGTCACTCGCGTGCACGAAGCGACTACGATACGTTCCTCGCCCGACGTTGATAATCAAATTCGTCGTGGGATGACGAATCGACCAATTAAAACCCGATCGTTCGTCACGATAAGGGCGACTGGTCGATGAACCGCCTTGCCATATTACAGTACAGCGCTGGCTTTAAAATGATAAGCGCGGCCATTTAATACACGAAGACGCGCAATGCGTGATTATGAATAAACAGTCTCGAAAATTTTTAACATTATTATTATACATTTTAATTAATGTAATTCTCGATATATGTAAAGATACTTTGACATAAAGTGATATTTTTGGTCATGAGAAATTCTGAATAAGATATTCTTTATTACAATACATTTTTCTCTTATTTAAACAGTAAACAATAAATTTGAACAATTTTTATAGACATTAGTAAAACACTGATTATATCAGAATTTAGTCGAGTATTATGAATTTTATTATTCTCAATTCTTCTTCCAAAGAGCGTTGTTGTAGTTATTTTTTTTCTAAATGATTCCATCGACGTTGATTCTCCCGAATGACAATTATATTTCCATTAGTGACTTTGACTCGATCCTTCAAATTTCTAATAATCGGCCGCAAGCCATCGGTCCCATAGATCCTCTAATTCTTGGCCATTAAAAGGGATTCGTGAAACCGTTACTTCGCATCCACGAACCGCCCTCATCCTGCGCAAAGTACTTTCGGAAATCTCCAGTGGGAAAGAACCAAACATTTAATAATCGCGTTCTACGTACGTGTTCATTATTTGAAACATTGCGAAAGTAAACGTGCAAATGTATAGTCATCAAAAAAATTCGTGTGCCATTTTTTATCTCACTACACATAAGCAATAAATTAATTAAAAACTTAAACATAATATATAATGGTTTTTATTTTTGTTTTTCATCATTGCTTTTATTTTTTGCTAATCTCCTAAAAATCACATTGCTTACGTATTATTGTCTTAAATTTTCATACATTTCTGTATATACTTAATAGAACAATGTGGAGGTAAAGATACCTACTTATACTACGTGCCTTACACATTAAACCGATGGGACAAAATTACAAGAGAACTTAGCCGTGCTACAACTGATATTCTCTCTCTCTCTCTCTCTCTCTCTCTCTCTGTCTTTGTCTCTTTTCCAGTTAAATATTCCCTCGCAGCGATACCTTCCTAAACGACCTTACGCAAGACCGCGGAACGGCCGAGCCATAAATTACATTACCGCGTTTTCGCAAGTACGTAAAAGTCGATCTTCACGCTCCGGCCCAGATCAATCGAGCCGTGGCCAACAAGAGGCCATAGCGTAGAGCGCTCGCCCGGGCGCTTCGCTTCGCACTTTTAATTATCGGCCGCAATCATCAATCAATTTCGTCTTTCCGCGAAGTCCGGGGCCGCCTCTGTCGCCGGGCGTTTTTGCCTTCTGGCGTGGTTACCGCTCTCCATCGATTTATCCCGGCCGTTACGTTCTGCGCTAATCCATCGGTCATTAAGACCGCCCGATCGTTACACGCATGATAGTTCCCATCGACTCGACTTCCCTCCGTCCTTTTGCGTGGTCGATATTTATTTCGCATTCGATACGCGTCATCAAACATTGATGCCGAAGAGTCAGTTTTGATGAAATATTTTACATATATACATATATATATATATATA
>NW_012026904.1:1064766-1109308 GCF_000956235.1 Wasmannia auropunctata | reverse complement strand
GATGTGTATAAGAGACAGATTATAAACAAAATACTATTTTTTACCTAAACTATTTTGTTTATAATAAAAAATTTATCGTATTTAACTCAACCGTTCTATTAAAAATACACACTATTTATTATCCCCATTAGCATTGTTTAGTCAGTTTGATACTTGGAATTTAAACAAATATATTACTTGAATAATTAAATAGCATGCAAACACAAATAAATACTACTGGTATTTCGAACAAACTAATTTAATTGAGTTGGTTTAGTTAATTCTTAATTTAAAAATTTTGATAGTTGACATGAATGAATTATATCTTTCTTTGTGTAACTAAAGAATTGTTGAATTAACTATTGGATCAAACAACTATACAAAGTTAGTTCGTGCAATCAATTTTTTTTCTTAGTGTATATATACACACACACACACACACACACACTCACTCACACACATATACATATATATGCACAAGGTATCGATGAATCATTACGTAAAATCATAAGTGAAATCGGATTTAGCTAGTTAAGAGTTAAATGAGCACGTTGCTCATAATTTGCAATGTTTGCGTAAGAGTCTATCATCAACTGTTTGCAACGAGTCCTTTTCAAAAAGACTGGTTTTTACTTGATTGATGATACATCTTGATAAAAAATATTAAGAATTATAATTGAACTACAATACATTATAAAATAGAAAAGAAACGAATTATAACTATATTCGTGATCTTTTGCGAACGCAGGTATTTTTAGAATATATAAATTGCAAATAGATATAAATAAAGAAATTTTTCTGTATAAGAAATATTGAGATAATTAAATATAATATAATATAATTAAGGACGAAAAAAGAAAAATACGTTAAGTTTCTGTAAAAATGTAAAATTACGTTAACTCCGAATATTAGATCGTATATTCGTTTCTGTAAAATCCATACGATAAACCGATTATTTAATATCGCAGTAAAGTACAATAATGCCGATACGTGGCGCCTCGCCTACCGGCAGCGGTTGCCTCTCAAACTAAGGGAAAGCTATAGACATTGTTCCATCGCGAACGCGAGTGGATGAGAATTTATATTCTTCTTCAAAAACCCCTGTGTTCACGATTTTTTCCTCGGCAACATATTAACTTTACCATGACATAATACCACGTCCTAACAATAAGCGATAATGTACAAGAAATAATCTAGTTCATCGCAATATAAAGAAGCGGTTAGGAAATAATACTTTAAGAAAAAAAATCATAAAAATTGAAGCTGTAAATCCTTTCGTATATTTTAAAAGATGAAAGATGTATTTTAATAAAAATGTAAGTTAATATAGAGTATGCTAATAGATCAAAAGAATAATTTGAATTAATATCATTTTATTTCTCAGAAAGATCTCACAAATATAAAAGTTAAATTATATAAGAATACTAGGGGCATTTGGGATTTCGGTAATTAATAGGCAATTAATCGCGGCGTAACGAGCGTAATTCTTAAGCGTCGCCAAAAAAAGCGGCGGCGTTTTGCCGACGCCAGATGATTTCACAGCGTGCTCCGCGTGCGTGAAACGAGCAACGTCTAAGAATCCGCGATATGCGCAACGCCGGGTGCGTTATCGCTCCAGAAAATGCCGACGTGGAAAAAAAGTGGTAAGCACGACGATGCCCTGACGGCGGAACGGGCGAGAGGGACAAAGGACGACGACGGGCGAAGGTAGTTTCCGTCATTTATCGGTGAGAGATGACTGCGAGTAAGTGCCGCGGAACGCGTTGCCGGGGAGATAATGTTTTGCGGCAACAGGTGAGGCAGGTGCTCGACCTGAATGCCGTGCTGTGCACGCGTCTAATAACCTGGATCTATGGATCAGGTGTGCTGATCCGTTCGGACTTACCGAGAGAGACAATAATTACACCATCGACGGACTAGGATCCTTCGGTCGCCGAAAAAAGACCGTCTCGATCGTTTCGTTAATGCTCGTTTCGTATAAAAGTGGCGCATTCCGTGACACTTTCAAATATGAAAGTAAGCTGTATAGGCTTAGTGAATGTTCGTTTCATTCTATAGATCATTATCCTGAATATTAATTGATTGCCTTATGATTTTCCCATAGCTGCATATTCATTTCTATGTAACTTTTTATTTATTTAACGATTCAGTTATTATTCAGGTAATTTGACGTTTTATATATGACATCGCTTTACCGATCGCATTATCATCTACGTACACGCGAACTCATTGCATCACGTGTCTTTGCAACCACACGCCCCGACGAATTAGCGTGTATCCCGATAGCACTTCATTCTCGCCCCCTAACGAGTCGAGTGATTCCGAGAGGAAAGAAGGAGACGGTCGTGGGCCGGTCGGAGAGGAGTCGAAGAGCGATTATCGAGGCTTTACGACGCCGCGACGCGAGTCGACCCAGAAGACTTTCTTGCGCACAACTCCGCGTGGACTCCACCTTTGCTCCCCCGGGCCTCCCCTCACGCGGTTCGAAGTAATCAAGAGCCTATAATTTAGCCTGATCGAAACGTAGGGGCTAACGAACAAAAACGATCTCGGTTTTTCGTGTTAAAAATCATTATACGGAGACGGCGAAGGCGCCGACGTCGATGCCGGTCCCGCATCCCGGTCTTCTCTCGTGAGTGTATTAACGATCAAGCGATTCCGCGGAAGAACAATTTATAAAGCATAAACTTTCTCGATCTTCGCGTAATTATTGCGCGATAAAACCCACCCTAACGATTTCGAGTCGATGGTGAGGAGGCGAGGATGACGATTACTCGGTGGCGTCACTTGTTAACAGCCGCTGGAAGCCGAAGCAGATGTAGCAGGGGGGGAGGGGAAGGGTATATTTCGGTTCTGTCTCTAATTCCTGTCGAATTGTTGATCTCGATCGTTAGTCAAATTAAATCGTAAAGTTTTTGTCGGCTCAGAATTTTCGCCAATCAGAATCAACTTGAAGAGGGTCGCTTTGTAACGTGATTTCAGTGCAATATAAGTATCGCTATCAGATTTTTATTCTTAATCATGTTTTTTTTTGTAAAAATTCAATTGACTCCATTAAATTGTAAAATTAATTATAATTATAATAATTAGTATATACTTCATTTTTAATGCTTTTCATAATGTATATAATAGGTATCCCGGCATCGTAATGACTATCTGACTAGCCGATACATCAGCAAACCTTTTGCTGTAACGTGAAGTGCATATAGTTCAAGCGAATATGGTGAAGTGAACATACCGAGAAGAAGGGATCATAGAAATCGCGAAAATCGTGAAAAATACCGCGGTAGTCTCGAGCATCCTTTCGAGTACGATTAGCGTACTCGTGGCGGCGTTCCGCCGTTATCAATTCTCCAGAGAACGCCAATAAAAGAGACAAAGGTAACGCGGCGGAAAGAGAGAACGATGGAGGGGTCCGTTTTCCCGTATTCGCATGCATACGTCATATTCGGGGTGAGTTTTTGCCTCGTGGATCCCGCGTGCTACGGACTTTGTATCATGGCACTATCTATACGTATGTTTTATGCATCCCTTCCCTAGAAGATATTCAGCCACGTATCGTCGACGCGGAGATATCGAGAGAGAAAGAGAGAGAACAAATTCTCTTAATTTTATTGTTAGACATGTATTCAAAGGTTTGGGTAAATTATCTTCACATTCATATGTTTTATTCATATGTTTTATTGATTCTTGATTATTATTTTCTTTTTAATAAAATCCGTAAAATATTTTTATCAAAAGTGAATTTATTTCAAAAATAATTTTTTATTCTAAACTTTTTTGCGAAATTTACTTTGGGATTGATATTTGATATATCAAAATGAGAATGTATTTATGCATGTATTGTAACAACTACTATTTGATTATATATATATGTATATTTACATTAATGCAATCGAAAATCTTTTATCTTCTTGAAAAGATCAATGACGTATGTACCCGGGAATACGAAATATAAAGTAGTAATTTATCAAGTGCGTAAAAAGCATAAGATGACAATAGAAAAAATATGTCGGTAGATATTTTCAACGGATATTTTTTCCGGCTACATTCACCCGGAGACATTTCCCACTTGTCTCGCCATTGCAAAGGCGCTTGAGCACCCCTGCAAAACGGGCGAATATATACCGCAGGACGGTATACGGAAACGAGAATGGGCAGGAGGGGGGTGCTGGTTGGTAGGTAGGTAGGTATAGGTAAAACGGCAAAGCCACGGACGTAACGTTGAATTTATCCGCGGCGTATCCGCATACACGAAGGTATCCGTCTATCTTACTTTATCCCTGGGACGCGCAGCGCCGTATGACAGCCCCGCCAGCTGATCTATCGCATAAAACATAAAGTGGGGTATTCCATTTCTAAGGCCGAGCCCCGCACCACCCCCCAGTCCGCCGCCATCCCCCGGTCGCTTCTATCCGGCTTGAAATATATCGCGGAACGAGGCGCGCGGAAAATGTGTGCCCGCCACTTGTGTGCAGTTTTTCACGACGGTCGTAGCGAGACGCGCGGCGCGTGTTTTAATTTTTTAAGATGGCTTAATCCCTCGGTATAACGATCGACACTTCTGCGAGACGCCGCTTATCCGTGTTTCTATTGTAAGCGATATTACGTTCTTGTCTTGCGGATTACTACGAGCATAAGTCAAATCTTATTTGTAATTATTGTTTAATTAATATTTTACTTGAATACAACATGTCGGAAACTATTTTTAGAACGATAATTTTAATTTTTAGTGATGAATTTTTTAAATTTGAGATTTAAAAATAAATATATCTATGTATATGTGCAAATCAAACATTGTTATTATAAAATTTTTAAATATTCCTACTTTCACGTTACATATTTCATTACGGTTTGTTGTTTACGATAATACTTAACGTACGAATAATATAGATTAAAAACCAATTTTGAATCAGTACGAAGAACGAATTATCATGGCGTGTCGGAAGAAATTTTTTTTAGAAATAATTACAGGCTCGAGAATCGAATCGCGTGAATACATTCGACAAATAGAGAGAGAACCGGGGAAAAATACTTCCCATCGTGCCAAGCTGTCATTCGCAGGCGGGCACCTCTCTTTTACGTGTGATTTTGCGCGAGCAAAAAACTCGTGAGAGGAGAGTTTACATGCCGTGGGCCACGGGAAGCACGATGATTCGACGAAATATTGGCAGCTCAACGCGTGCAAATATATCCCCTTTGCGTTTCGAAGTTGCATGCCGGATGCATAATCTCGGGGACGAGGCTGAGCGCGTACGGCATCATTACCACTTTAATGCGACGGTTTGTCGCCGTAATTCGTTAACGACGGGACAGTTAAGTGGTGTTGCACACTAATTTCGCGCGGCAACCGCGGTAGAACTGGAAGATAGTTCTGGGTCATGCAGCGATTAGTGTTTACTTTAAGCTAGTAATAGTTTACTTTAAGCTTTAATAACGGTAAGCAATAACTCCAGCGCATATTCTGCATAATTATTTGGCTAATAGTTAAACCATTGACAACAAAATTAAGACGGTTGACCGTCGAAGGAAATTATAAACCTAGTTTACGAAGTAAGTGATACGAAGTACAATGTGCGCTCCGACAAAGACGGTCGTCTGGATAGGAAGACGAAAGTGAGAGGCAGAGAGAGAGAGAGAGGAGAGAGGGGAGCGGCGGGAATGGTATGAGGGTGGTAGTTGGATGTTCGCGAAGAAAAAGACGGAAGGAAGGAAGGAATATTGCAAGGCAGAAGCGGAGGCACTCCGAATGCAATCCACGTACCGACTGCTTTCAAATATTAATGTCACGTGACTTATTATATCCGAGGCGTGTGCGGTGGAGTGAGCAGGAGCTTCGCCATCTACTAGAGCTGCCGACGCCGACAACCACCTACCCGGGCATCGTCATCCTCACCGGTGAGAAGCAACTGTAGGCAGGTTATGCATCGTTGCGGCAGGACTGGCTTGTCTGAGCTTGATTGTAAAATTTTTCGCGGCGCATCCATTTTATCGCCTTATACTCGACCGACGAAAAAGCGTGAGAGAGAAAGAGAAATAAAAAGAGAAAATGAGACGCGTAATGTTAGGGGTTGGTGTCGACATCAATAGCAGTGGTGGTAGTGCAGGCGGTTAAGGTAGTTGGGATGCGGAAGAAGGGCCCGTGGCTTCCGGATAAGCGCGGAGACGCGAGAATTGCGGGAAAATACTCGAGCGCGCCGCGGCTTTTAATCCGCCGGCGCGCTCATTCTCGCGGATGCCTTTCTAATTTTTACGCGATCACTCATGCGTGATCGAAAATCAAGGAAAACGGGGGGAAAAACGAACCGGGCGTGGGATATGAAACGATACGAAGGAGCGCTTGCCGTCTGTTGTCGCAGCAACCGCCACTTCAACTCTATCGAGTTAAGCTCTTACCGTTCGCGCGAGAAATAATATTGCGAGCTTAAAGACCATTTGTTATACCTACATAGCGTTTAAAGTTCAACATTTTCTTTTCTTCTAGTTACAAGTTCCCTGACTGGAAATTGTAAGTTAATTTTCATAGCGGTAATTTGAAGAGATACTTAACTACAGTATTATAATTACTGATAATTAAGGAGATTGGCTTTAATCTTTCTTTCTCTCTTTTTCTTATCGATTAACTTTAAAAGTAAATATCATAAATAGGTAATAATTTTTGCTCAAGTGCATTCAATTCGTAACTTAGGTAACAAAAGAGATTATAAGCTTGTTCTCATTTTCCAATGTATATAGATAATGAGAAAAACAAAGGCGATTGATAATGTAAATTTTTATTTCTATGTTCGCAATTTTTAATTTAAAACCTGACATATTAGGCAGAAATTTAACGAGCGAAATTTAACGATAAATAATCTGTTTGCACAGTCGTTTTCTTCAAGAATTTCGCAACAAATCAGCCTTAATGGATAGCGAGCGATCAAACAAAGCAATTTTAAAAGCGGCCACGTTATGCGTGCGGTTACCTTTGATTTACATACGCGGACCGTACTTCCGCGGCATTATGACGTCACTCATGTCCCAAGGATCGCGTGCACGCACTCGTCGAAGGGTTGAGACAGGGTTCGGCTGGCTGGTGACGGTCGATAAGTCCACCGTCCCGTTCCGCATCGCGGAAGATCGATCGAAGCTTGAATTCGAGAAGGTCGCGCGGTTGCCGCGCGCAGTTCACTTCTGCATTTAACATTTACGATATACGCCTTACCTTCAATACCCTGCAATCCACGACGCGTACTACCCCATTATAGGATCGTTCTCGCCGGGTAAAAACACGCGGCATGCCCGACTATTCCTGGTTCAACGCAAATACAGCGCGGAAGCTCGTGCTTTAAACCAAATAGCCAGCGTGATTTTCGTCGAGACCGATGGTGGGCGTTCGTAGGGTGCCCCGGATCTATTTTTGTGACAGATTCTTGATAAATTCGGAACTTTGACTTTCTTCTACCAAAAATTTCTAAACGAATAATTTTGATTCTCTGAAATACATCAATTACTAATTGATTTATTTAATAATTATATATTAAAAAATTAATAACTATAATATTGTATAGTAATTGCCATAAAAAAATTGATCTGATTAGATTACACCTGTTCAAGTATCTTAATGTCTATTTTTTTAAGTTTTAATATCTATTGTTCCGTTTCTTTCTGTTAAGCAACAAAAAAGAAGAAGAGCGAGAGGGAGTGTGTGTGTGTGTGTGTGTTTTACGAGTAAATTTAGACCTGAATTAAATGATATTATCTATCACAGAGAGATTTACTCCATAAAATTATTTTATAATAAATTTTCGTTACTATTTGATGCTCTTTATACATTGAAAAATTAGCAGATCATTTTAAATACATTTAATACATTTAAAAATGATATAGTACGGGGTGTACTTTTAAAAGATAAAAAATATTTTTATCTTTTATCCTCGAATTAAAAGGTCATATTCAAGTGCGATTTAAATAAGTATTTAAATGTATCGACCCCATGCCTGGTTTTGAGAGTGATGGCATACTGCCGTCAGTTTTTCAATTACGTACAGGAAGATGGATTTACATACTACAAGTTCCGCAACTTCTAGTTTGGCTAACGTATTTGTATACACACGTAGCTGATATTACTACAACGGAATAATCTTCGACTTCCGGGAACACGGCGTTCAATTAGGAAATGCCATACGAACTACGAGTTCTTTCGGCACACGGGTAACGTTAAAGTGCTAAATTATGAGTTGAGGACAGTAGGGTAATGGTTATCATGATTGATCAAAATACGTTCGCATTTTTATACACGCTAAACGTTCAATTATACAAGCATATACGTACATTATTATCTTTTTTTTTTACAAGCAAAGCAACGCGTTTGTTAATAATGTTGCTTGTCGCAGGACATAAATCGACGTGAGATAAAACGCGATCCAAAAACGGATGTCCATTCCTGCTTCTCGTGTCGATATCTCAAAAGTCACGCTCTAAGCTGCTTCGAACAAGCGGCTTTAAGATGAGAACCGCTGCGTCGCGGACGAATTAACGGTCGCGAGGCTGGCACTAATAGAAGGGCTTTGATAACCATCTTAAATTATTGATCCGATTGTTTATACGCCGGCGCAATTCTATTTAATGTCGTTCGTTTGCGTACCGCCTGCCTCGTATATACGCCGCACTTACTTACCATCGCCGCCGTACCTTGTATCTACAGTGTTACGCGTGAACACGGCCGTAGGCATTAAATTTATCGTCCTGCGCACAGTTTCAAACTAACTGATTCACTCGGCTAATAGCGAGAGATTTAAGTTCTGATTTATCCGATCGAAAACGTGTTACGATCGAACTTTCTCCGTGAACGTGAAACAAGTGCGACATCTTTTTTAAACAATTATATGTCCCCGTTAAATTGATAACTTTACATATGCCATTCGTATATTTCATTTATACGTAAATGCATTTCCTTCAGTAATTTCTTTTCTTATACAGACATTGTGTGGTAATATAAAAGCAGTGTTACAGATTCTCTTTTGCTAAATACCTTTATTAAGCGCCGCATTTGCGAATATTTAAGAAGGGGAATTTGTTTCGATTGCTACTACTCTAATGTTCGCGCATATTTATATTATTTAGTTTTACGGAACTGATTTATAAGACTAAAATATTGTGGCCGCGTGATAAAATAAAGCAAGCGGAAGTTTGACGTTTCGTTTATTTTTCACGCACAGTCGCGAAAATCCATTATATAATTCCTCTCTGGAATTTTCAAAGAGGTGAAAAATAGCGTAGCGCGCCGCGATATAATACCTATGCGCACCGCTGGTGAAGCGCCGCGCCGGACCGAACTCTCGCCCCCTCTTGGTGGAGACGAAGATCGCGACGATAAAAATGTTCGTCATACGACGTATGGTCGGGCGCGGTGATAACAAAAACATGCCCGGTAATAATGCGGATAATAATAATGATTGTTGTCTTTACAGTTTACAGCCGACACGTGTTCGGAATAACGAGTTACTAACTAGACCCGGTGGAACATTGTGGGTATTAATGGGGACGGCTTTAAAACTAATAATCTGTACGGCGCCCGAGAATCGGAACGAATAACGCGCGAGCGACAAATGTCGTCTTCGATTCGTTATAATTTAACATCATTAATTAGCCGCCCGGGTAACTCTATAATGCACGCTTCTCCAATTATAGGACGATGGCGCGATATAAAGATTTCAGGCTACCTCGCCCCCCTCCTCGAACCTTACGATTGTGATATACGATCGTTGATCGGCAACGAAACCGGATGAATATTAATAAGAAACGACGTGTTCCTAATCTGCGTAATAATTTGCGGATTATGGAAAGAGACTCGAAGAGACGCTGTCAACTCTCCCAATTAGGTGCGCGATCATAAATTCATAAGGCTTACACAATGAGATCGATAATAAGCGCGGCGCGCAGAAAAATGTAGCGAGCGTGCATCAGCCAACGATGCGTGAGATTCTGCACCGGCGTGGTCGATGAACGGGCAAAGATAAAAAGAAGAAAAATCGGAAGACAGCTAATTAATAAACTAGCACGTGCACGCTGCGGGCGAGGCGGCGCGGCGGCGCGAGCGGCTCGGCTTCGCGCTGCCGCAAATGAAGATTGACACCGCAATCGTCATAATGCAGTCATTATAACTCGGTAGCGCGCCAAAAGGTACGGGGGGGAAAAAAAAAGCGGGGCGCGCTACCCTCGATCGAATCGAAACGAACGGAGGTTTTTTGTCGGCGTAATTTTGGAGCGCAGCGCCGCGCCGAACCGCGCAGAAAAAGGAGAACGAAGTCAGGAAACGAGGAAATTCTTGGCATTGTCGGCCCTGAGTCTGAATCATTGATGATAGCAAGCGGGAGGTCCGATCACCGTGCATACGGGGTGTTTCACGTAACGCATACGGATTTGCAACGCTTACGCCAGAGAAGCCATTCTTTTCGACACGTCCATAATATCCTTTAATATACCTCGAAAAGAATTTTTAGAGAAACTAATATCTATTAATTTATTTTTTTCTTCATACTTATGAATAGATAATAAAACCTCAATTCTTTCGTTATAGCGAGACACCCTGTATGTATGTTCTTTTAGTGTGAATGTCCGACAGACGGGACTGCAGGAATTACATATCTTACGTGTGTAAGAGCCACTGTGTCTTTATCGCCGCGTGAACGCTACGGAAAATGAGCGGACGCATTGTAAGATAGAGAATCGATTTGCCTTTGATCGATCGATCCACTGTGGGTGGCTCGAAGCACCATGCTGCTCGTGGAATAATAAGAAATGGATTTGTGGCTGGATCTCGATTACACTTATTAATTCTGACATCACAGCGCAAGCCTTACCGTAATTACCTTGCCTCATAATGGAGCTAGGCAAATCATTTCTTTGAGTTTACAATTATTTCGAGAATTGCATAAATAGCTGGCATTATAGTATTTGTTTTCTTTTTCTCGAACGCTCTTCTACAATTGCACAGGGCGCACAGTGTTGCAAAAGTATAACATTCGTATTTACGCCTCATGATATAGAGCAATTAGTAAGTTAAGTGTAATCGGCTTTTCTTGTACGTTTTTATTTCTTAAATGTCACTTGAGATTGCAGATTTGTTATACGTTATCGGGGCGAGGGTATATGTTACTCGGCTCCTTTGACTTTGATTAATGCCGTTGATTCCATCAGAGAGGGTCTTTTGCATTAATTGTTCACATAATGCTAGAAATATCGCGAGGGTTTTTAATGAACGCTCAAGGTTACAGGAAAAAAAATGTTCTCGCACCTTGAACTATCGCGACGCCCACGGAAAGCGCGGCCCTCGGTGCGCAAATTGAAATTTCGCAATAATCTCGGGACATGACTGTGGGAGGACTTGTGGCCTGTTGTTCGAGCGAATCCTTCGTGAATGAGAGCCTTCGGTTTCCGACCGCCAATTAAAATGCGGTTTAGCCCGGAGAAGCGCGATAATTACGCGGACGGTATCGTGTGAAATAAATCGCAACGTCATTCGTATCTGCGGCAATGAATTACGACTAGCGCATGAGAAATGCCTTCGAAAAATAGTGTAAATTTTCCTATTTCGCTTAGGCGTCTCACTTTAATGCAGTACGTAAAAGATCCTCGCGCACCCTTCGAAATGTCTTTGCAATTCAATGAGAAATTACGTTGCGCGTTACAATGAAGACAGCCCGCAATTATCTGCAATTTCGCGCCGATGTTAGACATAATTAGGATATAAATTTTAAAGAAGTTTGAAACGATAATAATGTATTACGTGCGAAATATGGTGTCTGAATGAAGTTCTAGCACGATTGAGTGATAAAGAGATCAAAATTAATCGAAATACATATTAATATGTATTTATTAATACGTTTGCGATATAATTGCTTATTATGTTGGTGAACAGTTTAACCATTTTTAATGAACCTTGTAGAAAATATTATTAATTTAATGGAGCTCTAGTTATTCTCATACTAACCACATTTCTATTTAATACCTATCATTAATATAATTAATGTTATATAATTAATACTTTTAAAAACGTAAAATTAAAATTTTTTAAATATTTTTTCAATAATTATATCAAATTTATTCCGAAAAATTTGGAAAGAAACATTATATTATATGTTCAAGATTATTTTCTGATGGCTACCACTGTCTATATATCATAATAGCTCAATTTACATTCGTTTGAGTAGTAGGACGGAATTCTAGGACAGGTTCGATGGTTTTACGAAAAGCGCTAGTCATGTTTCTCGGCAGTGACTCGTCAAATAATTGGTCGGCGGGCGGGCGCCTCTCATTAAATTGTTAGACGTACATTAACAGTGGTCAGATCACAATCTATTCATCGATCGTTACCTTTAATGTATTTCCAATTAATAACAGCCCGGAGCCGACGAAAAAATTCCCTGACACGGTGCTCTGCTACCTGTGCATTATAGGGCCTCGCCTCGTAACGTCCATATATAAAGAACTATATCGAAGATTTGATTGTCGGAATAGGATATTCACGCTAATTGATATCGAATGCATGGGATATATATGTATGAAATTATATGCAGCATGATCTAATATAATTTTATTTAGAAATAAGAGATCATTCTTTGGAAAAGATTTTGCCCCTTACGAATTTATATTACTTCTAAGAATTTATTCTTCGCTCATTACTGTTGAACTTATCGACTTTTGCATATCTACGCATCTGTTTTAAGTTTATTATAATTTCGTGTCGATCGTCGCATAAGATATACAACGGTACATAATTCTCCCCCCGTTCTCGAAAATCGAAGGGCATCGCCTCGATCAAAGCGTCCGTCGTGCATGACGGCCGCCCGAGTTCGAACGTTACGAACTCGACGTTAGTTGCAACGGCGAACGCGCCGCTAAGAACGACGATTTACGCTATCGCGTGGAATAACGTGGCTGCACACGCGCATACGTTTAAATTGGGAATATACATACGCAACACAGGCCGCAGGACGACGGGAGCTTAGGAGCCTGCTAAATCGATCGTGGTAAATTTCCCCGCAGTGTATTGAGTAGTTTATTGCTTTCATGCATTTGCATGCTAAGTAGTCGCGTGCTCGCGAGTAATACCAGCGTCCCTGATACCGTATACCCCCGGTAAGAATGGCCTATCTGGCCTTCGGTCTTCGATATTGCGGCCATGGGACACTTATAAATTGAGATTTTATCGCGGCCTAAGTCGGGGATTACGAACGAACCGACGCTACGGGGACATTATGTGCGCCCACGAGCGTGTAGGCCCGTGTTGTATACGTATGTATTTCACGGATCCTTTTCCGAGTTTTTGCAAAGGTGCAATGTGCAGACGCCACCTGCTTCACCGCGCGTTTCATTAGGAAGGCCGAGCGTCAGGAAATCATTTTGACAAATGGTTTCTGCTGCCGAATTCGATCGCATTGCTGCCCGTTTGAAAGAAAAACGGTCGTGAAGGGACTGTATCGAGATTATTGATTTTGCGTAAATACATTTCTGATAATATTATACGATATTCTTAATAGTTATAATGCAAGCTGAATATTATGTGCAAATATTTTTAAGTGTATGTGGAAAAAATATAAGTTACATATATACAATACGATTTATGTACTTATTATGTAATTGCTTAATTAGTTAGAGTCGCTAAAGTTAAGTTTTAGGATCAGCATTTTATTATAAAAGATGTAAGAGTTACATAATTATTTTGAGATTCTTTTACGCTCTAATCGAACTGATGTCCATCAATAGGCTGTGACAGTCCACGCGAGTGACATTCGTGAGTCGCAGATGCAGACAAACCGCAAAGAAGAGGGAAATCTAATCGACTCGCGTCCGAAACTGTCGAGACCACACTCCGCAAGGATCGCCCCTTAAATCCTCGAAGGGTTGCGTGCGTTTAGGCGTCCGATCGGGGCGCCGTAATTTCCTGTCGTGGAATCGTTCACCTCGAATCTTCAATTCGTTGCACGTGGACACCTTGCGATTGCAGTTGAACGAGAGCAGAAACTTTTTGCGTTTCAAAGGAACTGACTACACTTCGGAAGTAAACAAAAAAACAGTGGTTTGACTGTCGGCCCACCAAGCGGAAATTGTTGCATAATAGAGCTTATAGCCTTGATGCAAACGCACGAAAACGAAACGTAGACGATATTTCAGATAATCGCTGTGATGACACGTTAGCATTCATTTGTCAAGTTTTGATAGAAAATTACAAATTTTTTAAATTTTATTATAAAGATTAAGATATTTGTTGCTAACAAAACAGATGAAATAGAATATATTACAGTAAATATCAATATTAATTAAAATATGGATGAAAGACATTCTCTCTCTCTCTCTCTCTCTCTCTCTCTCTCTCTCTCTCTCTTTCTCTTTAACGACTATTTCAAATATTCTAACAATTTATAATTTAATGATTATTAAATGATTCTCATTTTCTGGGAAGAATCACGCTTCTCAGAAAAAAATATAAACGTCTTAAATTAAATTAAGCTATAAATGTGCAAGAAACATTCATTGTACGACCAATGAAACTTTGTCACCAAAAGTATCGAAACTATAATATAAATTAAGAGAGCATAAGCCGGAACCGTCTTTATTCGTAGAAAAGTGGGCATAAAATTAAAAGAATGCTGGAGAGATTATCGTTAATTTTTATTCACATCGCCCGTTATTCCTTCACCCAGCGACGACGTCGTAAAGCCCGCGGTTGTTATCTCTCAAACATCGGAACCTACTCGAAGTCGTGTCATAAACTTAATAGAGGCACCGCCAAATGCGCATCGCGGGGCGAAACTCGATTCCAACCGAAAAGAAGAAGCGAACGAGCGAACGAAAGGGCAAGCTACGAAATAAAGAAAAGAAAAAGAACATACCGTGGAAGAAATCGAAAGTCGTCACGAAAGTAACCAAGATCCGATCGCGAAATTAATCCGAAGACAAAGAAATTCTTGCACATCGTTTACTTGCATTTGAAGTGAAGTTGTATATAAAGGAAATTATTATTATAACAAATTTAAACTAGCAGTTTTAATTCTCAATTAACTGTCCGACAGCATAATTTTTAATTAAATTTTTTTTTAGTAATTAAGTGGGATTTTTATATAGATTTCTTTCCAAAAAACATCTCGTTAGTATAGATTTATGAAAACAAAAATGTAGGTCTTTAAAAAAAAAACCTTGCATAAAACACAAGTGACGCAAGAAGACCATGTTATTACGTACTAATATTTTCCTTTGCCTTTTTAACCGAAAGATTTGACTTTTAAATGGAAGCTTTGGAAAACAGAGCTCACAAATAGCTCGCTAAAATCGCGTACGGGATCTGAAATCATAGTAGGCAGTGGTCAGTTATTTAAAGAACTATTTTAAGCAACTCGCATTTCTCCAATCTGCATTTTCTAATCGGCAACCACGTAATTACGGTATGCATCGCGTTCCGAGCCGTGATTTACAGAGGAACATAAAAAAGGGGCAGTATCTAAAGAAAAGATCGAAATCGCGCGAAGGCAAAGGTAGTCGATATAACCCGACTGCTTCGAAGCTCGGCACGAGGATATCTCAAGCGGCCTGACGTCCTCCTGGCAGAGCCAGAAATTCCAATTTCCGAATTGGAGGTCGGGGCCAGCCCGGATTAACCCCGCGGCGTAATCGTACCTTTATCAATAGGGGATCGTAATGAGTTCGAAGATAATGGCGCCCTATCAGTCTTCAGCCGAGGAACAATGATGGATGTAGGAGCCGGTGTTTTCATGCCCTCGCAGTGGCAACCCCCGACAAGTAACGTCGCCCACCGGCGTTCTCTTTCCGCCTTCCGCACCCTCCTTTACCCCCCTGCCAGCAGCCAACCGCCGCTACGTCGGGGCCACCCTCTATTCCACCTTTCGCGTAGTGCTACACGAAGCTGATTGTTTTGTCGACCCGCGTAGCACGCGAGCCATGCTGATAATTTGACCTTAGAACCCCGGATGCTCGTAAAATTGAGTGAGTACACATATCGAAGTCGATAGGATATCGTATGTACTAGTTTTCTTTTTTTTAATCGTATAAGTACAGTTATTCATAACAGGATTTAGATAACAATAGAAACGATTTATTATTATCACGAAAGATACCTATTACTATAATTATTATAATAATAATTATTATTATAATCCGAGTTATTGGAAGATTAAATACACATTGTACCTATAATTATTAAAACAATTAAATAATGGAAATTACAATAATTAAGTAGGCAAAGAACATAAGAACTGAAAGATAATATTTAATCTCTTAATCCTTATTTTCTATATATTCACATAAATTTTGACGTTTATTCTCGCATCGGCAACTGTTAAGATGAATTGGCAGAAAACAGGCGATAAGATTAAATATATTATATCTCCGCATTCCTTGATAGGATATACGAATATATAGGAAGTTGACAGGATATCGACGTATGTACGTATATACGTATATATAGGAAGTCACGAACTAGTTATGTTTTTAAAGAAGCCAGGAAAAACAGCGTAGGCGTTGATCGCAGACCCTGTTCGTGCCGCCGTATTCTCTGCTTAACTAGCTACAACCTCCTCGTTTTTTTTCTCTGTCGTGCAATTGTAAACTTGACCGGCGGAACTGGCCGGTCACACGCAAAAGTCGTTCAACTGACAATGCAAGTCTACGTGTCGTAGTAAGCGCTTCCGCAAAGATACTGCAACGCTACGTGTACGCGCGCCATAAGACTGCACTTGTCCCGCGCTATATTTCCTTTTTTCATGTTGATTTAAATATCTTACTGTTCCTATATAACTCAGCGGATTTAACACCTTTTATGGCACGACTGCATGATATACGCGATACTTTTATATCCCTCGTGATACCGCGCAATGAGTCAAACCAAACTATTTTCTATATTTTATATTCTATGCATCTTGCATTATCATATGAATTTAAAAAGTCGTTTGAATAAAAGGAAGTATTGTGGACGTGATAATGCAAAACATTATCAATTTTCGTTGATCTCGTTTCCAAATGCGAGAAAAGCCCGGCAAAAAAGGCTATATAACCGAATATATGTGGAGACGCGTTTTATAATTGACGGCCGTATACCCTGATGAATTTCCATGTTTCTCGCCGATATAGTGATTTACCGAGAGATATAATAACCAGGGGATGCCGAGAAAGACGTACGCGAGGCACGGCGCGGAAGGGTGGCTGAGGTTTCAGCCCAGGGAGGACGAGAAGCGGGCGGGCGGACGATTTGTGAGGGCGGGCGGGAGGAGGACGGGCGCGATTTATTTTATTGAATGTTAAATTTCATGTAGGCACTCAGCTTTAGAGCGGCGAGAATTTATTCTTCGGCATTTAATTAATTCACGGGCCGCGATAAATTCTGTGTAATGTATTTGATTAAAGGATAATGCCTCTGGTATTTTCTCCCTCCCGCATCCTCCCGCCCAGAGTCCTCTTTGAGTCGCCCTTCTGCCTTTGCCCGCCGCGTTCTCTCCGCCGGTTTCCACCGCTCGACGGTATCCTCTCTTTCCCATCCGCTGTTTCCCTCTATCCGCTCCACTCTTTATCTTCGCTCCGCACGGGGAACTAGTCACACCCCAAACCCCTTGGAGAATCGGCAGCACATCGCTATCTCATTATCTCGATTGGTCCATCTTCCGTTCTCCTGAAAACAACGCGGTTTGCGCACGAATCTCGGTCCGGTCCCCATCTAATTTTCTTTCCCGCGACGTTTCAATTTGTCCTCTTTCATTATTTTTATCTGTCAGCGCGGCGACATACCGGCAGGTACTCAAGATAATTAAATATTCCTATAGACATGTGAGTATCTATCATTTATCGAATGAATGCTAATTTTACATTTGAATATATGTAGAGTTGTCAATTGAAATTTTTTCAAATATAACAAATATAACGGATTAGGCAATAAATAAATTAATATTATTAATATCACGCACCTTAAAAAAATCATCTTTTATGTTTACAAAATAAAATGAAATATGTATAGTTGATCTCATGTCAGTATTTTCGAGCCGAAACAGATAGAGAGAGAGAGAGAGAGAAAGAGAGAGAGAGAGAGAGACGCTCGCCAGGCTCATCCGGCGCAGCGACCTTATCAGGAAAATGTAGAAACGTACGCGGCACCGTAAAACGATATCCCTTATGGGTATTTCGGCTCTCGGACTATTCGCAGGAAACGAGTATCGCAATATTTTAGGATGCTCTTAAGAGACTTTGTCCCGGGGAACAATAAATCTGCCTCTATCTTCTCTGGTTTATTCGCCGACCTCTTTCACGCGAGCAGTCCTCGCGCGGACGGGCTGGCCCCTGAATATCGAACCGGCGCGGTGCGTTCGCCATTCTGAAAATCGCGACGGAATTTCACGAGACACACGCCGCTACCCGCCGCCGCTGCCGCTATACCGCCACCGAGAACGGAAGCCGGCGAATAACCATCGGAATGGACGGAGAGAGGGAACAAAAGCCACGTTTCCACTCCCGATGTCGTGCGCTCGAGTTAATTAATCCTCTCGACGCGACACAGTCAGGTACGCTCTAGACGAGTATCTTCCTTTAATATCGATAATGCGAGCACGGCCGTCGACTGTAGGCGAAGTTGAATGGGAGAGGAGAAAAAGGAAACTGGGATAGGCTAATATTTAATACATACACAGAGAGATACACGTATGCGAAATACTCTTAGTCGCGCGCGGATATTTGCGTGACGTGCCCGGCTGATTTTGACCCGCGAAGAGTAAGAAATATGCTGTATCGCGATGACTATAAGAATATTTTGGTATGTACAAAATTCTTCTTTTATAAATCTACGGATTAATTTTAATGCGCACAAAATGCGGTACACGAGGCCGAAAGAGTTGCGCGTATTTGTCAACGAAATCTCTATAGCGCGACACACGGACGGAATTAGTTGTATAATGCTCCGGTCGACGATTAAGTCAAGCCGAATATATGTATGCAATTATGCGTTTCCCGGGCACTTATACGCGTACACGTGTACCTACTTATGTGTACACATGTAAATATGCAGCCTGAGCTCAGGGTCCATACCGCGTCCGCGTGCGCCGCCGAAACGCATTCGTGCATGTATATTCGCGAATACGCGAGCGGGTCCGTGATATTTGCCTTAGCTCAATCCACACCCGGCTCCTAATTACTTACAGCCCGGTTTCCGTGCCACGACGGATTGCCCGACGTTATACATATATACGGTGTATCACGAAGCACACCGCTACTTTATTATAGACGGGGCGCATAGTCTTGTGCATGTACCTAAAGTGCAGCGGTGGGTCCAAGAGTTATGTGTATCGGGGAACGGCTGTGGGAGTGTGCGCGTGCGCGCGTGTATGTGTGTGCCCAATGCGTGCGAGGATTTGATAAATCGAATTTTACTTTGGCTGGATGAAAAAAAAATATATTTAACGTGTAATTTTCTTGGCGCGAGTGGACATATAGGAATTACAGATATTTCACGATTAAATACGACACACAGATACGACGACGGCAAAAAGACATCCGATTGTTATTATATGCGAGAGAGATAAATCATGTATCACAGACGTACGTCGCGAAATTTTGAGCACGAGTGAGATACCGTCGAGTGTGTTTCTCAGTCGACGTATCTCAGAGTCAAAGATTGACGAGAGGAGAATGCGTATCCTGTATTCTATCTTGAATAGAGAGTAACACGGAGGAATAGCGGTAGGGCACTACCCTTATGATTCACCCACACCTCTCCTTCCCCGGCAGCCAGAACGAGGCGGAAGGAGAAGAGGAAAACGTAAGTTCCCAGAGGGAAGGAAATTAGAATTAAATAGTTGATGAATTTTAGGAGTGGCAGACTCCACGGCGGTACACATGTACGTACCTTTAACTAATTGACACGCATGTATAGTCATCTCAGTGAAAAGCGTTTTTCGCGGGAAATACGCTCGCCTGTTCCTGAATCTATGCGCATGCATATCAAATTAATTCACTTTTTTTTTACACGTGCGTGCACGATAACTACATTCGTATTTAATATTTCTGCCGAAATAATAAATGTATAACATCGAAATGTCACCCCGTTGAACACTGTCTCTGAAACGTGTAGATTTGCATTCACGAGGAAACTGTGACGTCCCTGAATTCTGAATTGTTATTTAATGCCCTTGAAAGACTTATTCGCTGTGTGTCGGTGTTCGAAATATTCCTGTTGCGGCTACCGAGGCTCTCCTCGTGCTAATTAATAAATATCGCGATTTCAATCACGGTTGCCGTTGTCTTATCCCATTCGTTTCTCCTTCACAACGAGGAACGTACAAAGATTCCCCGGGCATACACACACACGGGATGTCATTATCCGTGCGATATCTGATTTAAAGTGGCACGCGGAAACGAATATCCCATCGGCGTATATACGCAGTCAACGGGGGGTTCGTAATTACCGGTGCCCTTCGATCGCGCCTAATTGGCCCAGGACTTGTTCCCCCCTCCTCATCGGTGCGCCTTTCCTTTTTGTTTTTACCCTTCTCTCTCCTTCGATCTTTTCTTCTTTATGCATTTTTTTTTCTCCACCGCCGTACCCCCGGGGGCCTTGACCCGAGCATCAGATTTTTAATTATCGCCTCCTGCATACAAATAAGCACCATAAATTCGCGCAGTCACTCCATGTAAATCAATCGTTGGACGCTATAAGCTGGCTTGAAAGGATTCACGCGTGCGTGGTGACAAATTTAGCGATAGTATAGGGCGGCGTTCTACTGTCGGGTATAACTTTTTTTTTTTATTTGACGCATCGGAAAGACGCTACGTGTGCGATAAAGATTGTCTGCGAATCGACAAATGATAATGTTTTTATATAAATAGCCAAGATTTGCGATATTTCTTCCAAAGCATTTTGTATGCAAGATTTTTAAATTATGTGAAAACGTGGATGCAATGTTTATTAAATTTTTATCATGCTTAGATGCTATTATACTTAAGTAAGTTTTTAATCAGTTCAGAGATTGCAAAACTCTATCCAAAGAAATTTTTGCTATATTTTTTTGTTTCTGAAATTAATTTTTATCCTTTAAATTATCGAGTACACTGCAATTTCTCTTCTACATATTCATTAAATTTCGACAAATATGTCAACTCATGATTATTACCGTTCTCTGCAAAGTGATCTGTTCACCGCGCCTTTACCATAATCACTTTTCCTCGTGGCTCGCTCGAGTTACTTCGAAAACACTCGGCGACGAATTACACGTTTCCCGTCGGACGTTAATAGACAATCCAAATCGCGTTACGACTGGAGTGTCTGGTTTATTTTCACGTACTTCTGCAAGACTAACATACGGGGTCGGGGTTACCAGTCCGTTTGTTTGTACAGCCGATCCGCGACGTACACTCATAGCCGTCGCTATTAATAGGCGTAGATGTCGCGGCGTATACGGTTGCAGTGCATAAACTTTATTTGAGATTAGCTGCGCGGCGCATGCGACGGCGGGACGAGAAACAGTCGCGAAGACTGGAAGGAGAGAGCGGCTGGGAAACGGAGGGGAAAGTCGGCTGGTAGCACCACCACTTCATCGGGAATGTCGATTTTTCTTATAGGTCATCGCGCCGCCCCCGCGTGCACCCTTATCGCGCGGACTCGTGCGCTGTTCTTAATTGCGAGACCGAACGTTAACGTCGTCTACCTGAACTAACCCATAATTGTATCGAATAGCCATTTACGAGCCTCAATTTTTTTATGTTACATTTATTCGATGATTTATTTTTTTGTTGGTATTTACAATAAATCGCTGTCGATGCTGCATGTTTTAATGATGATTTTGAGATAAGATTTGTGTCTTATTGTGTAAAATTGATTTGAAAGTGACGTCTATACCTATGTATTTTTTTGATAATGTTAAATTAACTTGCATATTTGCGACTGAAATTATTACAACAACAACGCACAACCTGATTTCCTCTTGGATTTTTATTACATTAATTTGACGCATGCTGCAACAAATGTAACGTGTAAGACACGCCTAGGTAATTGTGAAACAAGTCGCGCTTTAATTCGGAAATATATATTTATCTAGTTGCCAATTTATCCCGCTCCGCGAAGTCGACGGTCGTTAATTTAAATTCACGTACAGCAGTGTCGGGAGGCTGAAGGCATCCCACGACCCGCAGCCTGAGTTATCAGCCCGGTTACGCGCAGCTGTATATGACACCATTAGCATATCGGCTCTAGGTGGGCTTCGAAACCCGTGACCTTTAAATTTAAAACCCGCCGCGCCTAATGTTATGCTGAAGGTGAGAAAACACCCTTCGATATTAAAAGTTGCGTGGCTCGGAGATATTACCACGAAGGGTTTGCCCCTCTTCCCTGCAGTAGCCATCCCCTCAGTATCCTTTGCACTCCCCCTCCCTCCCCCTCCCCTTTCCACCTCTTGCTCACCGGCGACTGTCGCTACTCGACTTTAACCCCACGTCGCAACGTCGCTCCTCGTACTTTATAACCGGCGATGGCTGTAACTCAACCGGTTTGCGTACCGATTCGTGTCGGTTGCCTACATTTGCACATTTTACACGACACCGAGGCGCGAGGTTATTGCACGGATTTGTCGTGCACGTACTGTCACGTATACGATAACGCGTGATCGAGGTGTCGCGCGATCGCGGAAGATCGGCGCGGTGCGACGCTTTTCTCTCTCCCTGCCTGACGAATCACGCGCTCATAAAAAATAATTTCGCGAATAGGAATGGTCTGGTTTGCATGCCGTTTCGCCTGCACGGCGTTAAAAAGCCTTGTCGAGATACACGTCCGGCACTCGGCCGGTTTTTCTTAGTCACCCTGATTATGCGCACCCCATGAGGTATCCGGCGTGAAAATCGTAGATGTGAATTAATCGTCGTGCTCTAAATCTACTTCATTTTTAAATGCAGATACGCATGTGTATATGCACACACACATATAGAAAACATATATTTTTGTTTGTTATGTGTGGACAGTAATGTATATAATAATTAAAGTGCTGATAGTAAAAACTCGTATTTTATAGTAAAATGTAACACCTACATTTACAATCTAATGATTTTCACGTTACACAAAAATGACATGTTTTTATTTCTATCTTTCCGATTTGTAGAAGCGATTGCACTTGATCTCAAGAATACCTCGTATATTGCGCCATAAAGATTATCAAATGCTAAATCGGTTTTTGACTTCGGGTCGAGGTCATACTCGAGATATCGATTACTGCGATATATCTCACTGCGTTACTTATACAATATTAGTGCTCGTTACTTCCATAGCGTACACACATCTGTACTCTACAGGGTGTTACTAAATTGCTGCACAAATTTCACATCCATTTCTTATGTCAGAAAGGAACTTATTAGGAGTTTAGCGAACTATAAGTTTTAAACATATATATAAATAGCAATAACAAATTATTCTCTTTGCTTAATTTAAGATCGATTTTACATTATTGTTTAATTACAGATACGTATAATTAAAAAACCACGGAAGAATTATTATGCGATCAAAATTCTGCTAGGAAAAAAGATTGTCTTGCCTTTTCCCCACATGAGATATCACTGCTGCGGGGTTTGTATGGCAATTTACAGACATCCTGTATGGTGACCTATACACCCTAAGGGGGGCAACCTGAGCAGACGCTTGCGTCCAGTCTCACGCACGCGTTATACATTCGTCCGCCTTAAACCGCCTTAAACCACCCTTCGACTACCTCTCTTCGACTAACCCCACCGACCACCTTCGACCACCGTTCCAGGCAGTGATGGATCGAGCCGTGTTATCACCACCGCCGGAACACCTCCACCCAACCGAACATCGTGATTCGTAAGGGATGAGGGGAAGGTGGTCGGCTTCGTCTACCGTTATCGTGCGCATTGTTAAGGGGGCACTTACCTATGGACAGCTGCTAAATAGAAGCCATTCCCGCTTCGAGTTCGCCCGTCCGTGATAAACGACTTTACGGGAATTTATAAGTAAAGTTTTTGGAATCATTGAGCAGGTTACGACGAGACCAATAAGATTTTCGAAAAATATTGAAGGCGGAGAGTGGCTGACGTGTTATTTTTCTTCGTGTTAAACGATATTATAATTTTGTGTTCATGGTGACGCTGATTGTAAGTTATTCTTATTTACATTTTACTCTATCCTACGGTACTCTTGTTTTCGTTATATCACATCAAAATACGTTTTCACAAAATCTCAGAATAAGTTATCGAACGTTCTCTGAACTTATATTCCGAATATGCACTTTTCCACGTTTTACGTTTCATATCATTGATTGTAACGTCCTTATTGCAAAGAGGCACGATAATATCGATCGCGAGGGGGGCACCGTTCAAGGATAAACATTCACCTAATGCTTGCGCAGGAGACCCGAGCGTTTGCCTGACCTCCGTCGATCGTTTTCTTTTTTTTTTTTTCTTTCATTCCGCCGGTCGCGCTTCGGCGTTAAAATATCGATGCGGGGATATATTTACGGCCGCGGACACCGTGTAAGTCTACCCTACCCAGAGAACACGACTTGCCGCGCCCCCGTGGTTTCCGCGCCAATACGATGAATATGCAGTAAAGAATTGTGTATTAAATATCAGCGGAGCCACCATGGACGCGACGGTGAAGCCGGCAACCGTGCCGGGTAAGCGAGCAGGCTCCTCCACGCGCTCGTTTTGTTCTCGTTGCCTTTAAAACAAGACAATTTGTTTGTCCGCTCGATACTACGGGTGGCGTCAGCGGGTGGGATGTATCCCGGCGTCTCTCGTCCCCTCTCTTTCCCTCTTCTTTATCTCCGGATCCTTCGCGCGCTCCTCTTCCTCGTCCGCCTCCCTGCCTCCCCGACGGTAGAGGCGGTCTCAGGTATCCGCGCGTATTCGACGAGAACGGCTGAATAACAAACACGTCGTAACAAACATAAATCCATAACTAATACGGAACAGATTAAAATTTCATTTCGCAACTTACGTTTCACGGGGGTGGCGAACGGCGGCAGACCGAAGGCGGCCGCCCCCACGGCTGATTAATTGGATTTTAATTAAATCGCCATGGAATTATTAATAGAAAGGCTATTACGCGGTAAACTCCGGAAAAGCCTCGATCTCGTAGAATCAAGGTAATTAGTGATTGAACGAAGGTAATGGAACGGATGGAATACTGCTAATAAAATCGCCTATTTTAGATAGATCAAACGTTTTAGAGTGTTCCATCTGTTTACGTTCCTTATTTAAGTCTCTTTGTGATTGATCAAAACTTTTCTCTTTGAGTTTTCTTTAGTTGTAACATAAAAACGCAATTATTCATCTAGATATCAATTTTCTCTTGTCAATTGATCCATTATGTTGCCCCTCAATTTTTTGTTTTTATGCTTAAGAATTCTTCCTGATGCTTAAACAGCCAACTCGCGTTACAGTGTCGTTTCTGCGGCTTTTATTAGCTTGACGCAACCAAAAATGATCGCGACAAGTATCCTATCTGGAAATTCCCTTGTGCGCCCCAAGATGGGAAACGATGGTGCCTCGTCGTTATGCGAAAATTATCGACGAGGCCTCGCTACACTCTTTAAAACAAAATCCCGCCTCGTAAAGTTCCTTCATTAAACGTCGAAGGTGGCCCATAAAATCGGCGAATTCGAAAGGGAGCTGAAGCGCGCCGGAGGGGGTGGCAAGAGGGGAAGAGGGGAATTGTAGGGAGTTGCTGCCGAGCCAGGTAGAAACCTACACCTCTCGCGCGGCTGTGTATACGCGCGCACCCCGCGCGTCTCACGGACGGTTGTTGTACGTGTCGAACCCCCGTGGCGCCTCGGCACCATCTCAGCCACGGCTAAGGCTAATTCCGTCGGAACCCACCGTCAGATCGGCGGTTGATTAAAATCCACGAACCTCCGATATACGAACCGCCGAACTTCGTCGTCCACCCCCTTGCCTACCGCGCATCCACCCTCCACGACTTTCCTCCGTTCGCGACTATAAATATTTTCGACGCAATGTATACGCGCGCGCGTGAAGAAGCGCGTCTTCTTAAATTCTTTTCTTTTTTCTGCGCGTACAAACGATGCAAGCAAAAGTATAATGTATCTCTATCGAATAAATAAATCTACAAATGTATTAGCGTAGTTAAGAAGTTTATTAACGGAGTTAATGAATTGAAAAGTACATCTTATACAGATAAAAATATATGATACAAATTACATATTTTTATCTTTATTGAATTATAAGCATTGTAATGAAATTTAAAAACTATAATGCGATATATAATCATAGTAAAACACTCATTTGTAGAAATTTAAAAAGAAATCATACGTTCAATGTGAATGCACCTTAAACCAGTACCAGCTTTTTCGTACATAACCAGTTCCCGTGTAACGTATCATATTTATGTTACACGCATTCAATAATTATTCATTCCGCTATACAGATTTGCGCAGATAAATTCAAGGTCGAACCCGTTCCCAGAAGCTGCTCACCCCCAGGGACTTCTCCGAGCGGCGAACAAATATCATAATTCGCATTGTTCTCCTCTCGTTTTTTTTCCCTGGGCGCGATTAAACGTAACGAAATGCAAACACAACGATCACCAGCAACCACTAAGTTAACTCTAACGGAAAACAGTCATTATAGCTTGTTTAATACCTTTGAAATCAAAGTAATAAAATTTATTGCTTGCAATAAATGTTATACTTATAAAATATATGGTTGCGTAAAGAAATATTAACGCAATCAACGATTCGAGAGCGGAGTGCCTTTAATCTTATAAAATATGACATATAAGGTCAGATGTTAAAATGCTATGACGAACATAACCGAGATTCGATATCGCGAGGATTGATGTCGGTCTACACCGGCGACAGGAATCACAAAATTAAAATTCAATTATCCGCCAAGTCGAGCGCGCGTTGCTCGGAGATTTCACGGAGTTTTTCCGGTGGTATAGCCTCGGAAGACGTCTGGGGAAATTGCATCGCCCATTCACGGTATCCCGGATGATCGCCGGGAACTGTCGCCTAGTCGGAATGACAGGAACAATCTGCCGTTGTCGTTCGCTTCGTGCTCGATTCGAAGAGGAGAAAAAAATTGAAGCAGAAGTAGAAAGAGAGCAGCAACGAAGACACGGATCGCGTACCGAAGATCCCGAAGCGACATAATAACTTGATTTCTCTACCCACGCAGCTTCAGGCGCACACCATTGTATATATCTCGATAATTTGTCTGGTCGATCTTGAAGAGATTATTAAGGGAGAATATATATAGGACGGTTTAAAATTGTGCCTGCTATCGAATCTCATTTGCACTCGTTATGTCTGACATTTTATTCAGCGAATGTAGCGATTCAATTTACCCCACGCGGATTTTCACACACAATGAACGCATATTGTAGAAAATGATTTAAACGAAAATAGCAATTTAAGTATTCAAAAAGCTAAAATCATAAAATGATTAAAAGATAATTGCCATTTGAAAATTTTAAACTTTGATTGGTAAATATTAAAAATTGCTGAATTTATATTCTATTTTCCTAAATATATGTATCAACGCCAGGTGCAATCTTGCCACAATGTTTTGCCGCGGCGCATAAAATAATCTCAGGATTGAGAACGAATCGTAGAAGAACTTGTCCAAGCGAATTTTCAGCGTGTTTACTTTACCAATCACAACGAATAAAAATCAGCATCGCCGCGAGCGGAGTCGAGATTATTTCTGGTGATGTCTGAGAGAGAACATCATCAGGCAAACCTTGTAATTTTGATTATTTGACCGCTTATAATACGCTAGCCGTAGTCCTTACCGCAGAATTTATTGTTGTCCGGTCGCGGTGGATAAAACATCTCAGATATCTGAAGACACCGAATGCAATGACGTCAATGAACAAAGCGCTTAATAATTTTATTCTTTCTGTTAAATGAAAAAAAAAGAAACATTTGTCGCCCGCATCGCAAAATTTAACAAATACTTCTTGAACGCATATGAAGCGAATGCACATTTAATTATTCCAAGTACATCTAATTGATCGATCGTTGTGGTTCGTAAGTATGATTGCTTTCTGTCCTTACGTGACGGACCGAGACGCGAGACAAAGAGGTAAAAGGGGTTGCACGACGGAGATAACGGGAGTGGGACGGGGCGGTAGGTCGGTTTTGTGCTCGACGGGGAATTCACACGGTCCGTTTCGGTTCTACCGATTACGCCCATTCGTCACTGACAGTGGGAACATCGATTAACGTTGCCCAGGAGCACGGTGCAATATGTCTGGGACGCGAATCCAGGCAGTTGCAGCATCGCGAGACGGCGACTTACCGCGGATGCACGCGGAAGGATCTCTCGTGACCTCGTAATCCGTGGACTCTATTTCACCTTCACCATCTCCCGGTTGCCGAGGCTTCCTTCTTCAGATATCTATCGATTTTATCCATGCTCACTGCGCGGAGAAAACTCCGCGAATCGTCCGTCGCGATAATCAGGCTGGCGGCTGGCCACTTTATAACGGGCTTAAGCTCAGCTGGAATCCTACGAGTTTGAAGTTAGTTTAAATCAGATTTTTCAAGATTAGGTCTTGCGAATGGAATTTGCTGCCGGTTAGAACAATCGCAAGTTCTCATTTGATGGATCACCGTACGTTAATAGCTGTAATAATGCACTTCGTTTCGCCATGAAAGCAAGCGGACGGGGGATATGAAGTCCAGGACGAGATCGCGTCCTTTCCTCGATAATCCGTCCTCCTCCTTCGCATCATCCCTCGGCGTAGCGAGTGGGTAATTCCAAATTGGTAATCACGCGATGGCGCCAACCTCTCGCGAGCCGTCAGCAATCTCGACTCTTGTTGTTCGACTTTGCTCATCTCCTCTCTCTGTCTCTCTCTGTGTCCCTCTCTCTCTCTCTCTCTCTCTATTTCTCGCTCATCTTTTCTACCTCCCCTGTTGCGTCCTTTCTCCCACTTATTCTTTCTTGTCATTCTACACCACTCGGTTGTCTTTCTCTCTTTCCCTCCCAGTAACTCGCGCAGTAGTTGTCTTGCACGTTCCTACACGGCATGTGGGATGATTGTGTGCGATGCGGAACGCTCCGGTATACCGCATCAGAGGTTTGTCTTTGTGATAGCCGACGCAACGTGCCGCCGCAGGGACGCAAACGGCTACCGAGATACGCGCTGAATTATCTACTACGATAGTCCCTTCAACTCGGATACCCACGTACGCTGCGCACTCCGCCTACTTCTCCTTTTCTTTCTCATCTTCTCTTACGGCGAGGTAGAAGCGGCCGCGCATGGGGAATCCGCCGTCCTTGGCGATGCCTGCGGGATTCGCGCGGCCGCTGCAGCTATCCACCGTCTCGCTGTGGCACTTAGCCGTCACGGCGCTTACGCATCTTCGGGAAAACGAACGGAGAAGGCGCCGTAAAGTGGCGTAGCCGCCGACTGATCGTACGCAAATACCGCGGCATTTCATCACGGTGAAATCGAATCCTTCGCGGATCGCCGAATCGCTGGCAACGACCGCGGGGACCCCGGCTTCGTGCCGCGCCGGGCACGGAAAAATCGACCAATAATCGTCGAATGCGCAGAACCGCATTCCGACCGACGGTCGAATCTATTCATCATTCGCGCTTATACACGCGTGTAATATACCGCGCGCGTAGGTGATCGTAGGTGTGCGCGCTTACGATACGTTTGAATATAAATATCGGCGCGCCGCGTGTGTAAGCGCGCCTGCCTGTGGTAGCCATCGCGCCGGCGAGACACTGATTGAATTGAAGTAATATCAGGAGCAGTGAGTAATGATCACCTGGGATTCAAATGTGGGCTCTACCAGTGATTTCTGCTCACATGCACGTGCGCGCTCACGCGCGCGCGCACAGGGCTCTCTCGTGTGCATGTGGATCAGATAGTGTGTAGTCATGCCAGGTGATTATATCGCATTATATGAGAAGTCTGCTACTGTGTACTCAGTCCTCACGAGAAGCCCCTCCGGGCCCCCCTTTATCCCTCTCTCTCTCCGCAACCCTCGTCTGTCGACGAAGAACTTTTGACCGAAGGAGATGGCCAACCGGTCGGTCATCCCTATATTCATCATAAGAAGTTATTATCGTGGATAAGGCATCGAAAAAAACCTCTTCAGACTTCCGGTTCGAACCTTTTAGAATCGAAATACTCAGAAGCGAAATCACTAATATACCAATGTTTTTTTTTTATTTTCACCAAATCAATATCCATCAGCGAATCGCAAATATGATTATAAATTACCTTTAAAAATCTCTAATCTTATGTAGTAAGTATATAGACTTATGCAATAAATTTTCTGAAAAACTTGATACTTTAATAATAGTATAAAATATTTTCGTAATAGTTTCTACGTGTGAAAAAAAGAAAGAAAATTGCTTATAGGTACATTAAAATAATTTAATTAAATGTAATTAATTAGAACATATTCATTAAGCAAGATTTTTATGAAATAAATACTGTGCGTTTATATTTATTTACATACCAAAGAAAGACTTATCTAATTTTTATAGGTGCGTTACAAATAATTCTTCTTGCTACGCTTGCACGGAAAGGCTGAATCACGACTTTGTTCTCCGATTTTTCCGCGGGCTCTAAGTTCGACAAGGTGTCGGGTAAGACACTTGACTTGAGGACGTGGATACGATTCAGCAGACTGGTATCGAGTCAATAAGATCCCCGCCGGGCATATAGGTTCTGTCCGGGTGGTCCTGAGCTCCCGGGCATTCTCGGGGCCTCAAGGCCTGTGGAGCACGCGGACCAGGCGTCCCTTTATCCGACTGATGCGTAAGACAATGTGGCTCTCGCTGTCTGATTGATACGCGATACTATCCACGTATCGTAACACCATTCTTTGAAACATACCCCGTGTATTCTCCGTATTTTATCTCTATACTATCGTTGATTAAATTCTAAAAAAAAAGAAAATTATTATACAATCTTCTGCATCCATTGTGTTCATGATCCACACGTTTTTACGATAGACGCGTGTCGATAATTGTCAATGTATTTCCGCCAATCGTTCGTACGATCATTTTTAAAACTTGCGAAAAACAATATCGGTAGAAACGCGACGTCTCTCGCGTCGAATAACATATGACAAATATCATCATACACGAGGTACCACGTACGGATGTTCTCTCGACACCCGTTGCATTAGGCGCGACGCCGCTCTCCGTCAACCGGTTCAATGATATCTCCTACGTCTTGGCGATGATTTATTCGACGTAAGATGGCTGACTTGGGTTACCCAGCGGCTCCCCTTCAGCGTAAGTACTCTAAACAGAAGCTATTGTGAACGTCCACGGTGAGATGGACGTACCCCACGCACGAAGCATGGATCTCCGATGCTACCGGACGCGCACACGCGCGTGCACGCCGCGTACGTGCACACGCGCGCACACCAGCGCATTTATGTTTGATCATCAGTCGCGGGGATCGTTGGGGTTTGGTCATAACCTTTGATGCGGGAGGGCACGGACAAAATACCTGACGTAGCGGAGATAAGATCGCAAGCGTTATTTCATTCGCTATTCCTTTTGATACAAAAATTATTTTGCGGGTGGCGTATCGCAAACGAGACTCCGGCGGAGCTCCTGCTCCGCTTCGGTCTGGACATCCTATCCCGGACGGTGAAATATGTATCGACCGACCATAATGTCCCCCGAGCCAGCCAGTGGACTCCAGAAGTCTGGGCGCGGGGCTGCGCGATTACGTCCGTACCGCGCCAAAGATTTATGAATACTTTCCAGAGACTTGCGGTTGCTAGATTGAATTAACACCGCTTTCAAAATTTTGTGGCATTTCGCTGTTTTCATCATGCTTACTGTGCATTGTAAATCGCATTAACATGAAGATTCCAACGCGATATTTCAACGAAACCCAGAACTTTTCGTGGCACCGAGGCGATTATTATAATATTATTACTGTATATCAGTCCAAAAGTATATATTTAATTATCCGTTTCGCGCAACCCATCTCGTCGAGCGCGTGATCATTTCGCGTGAACGCATCCCCGCACACAATGCCACACGTGTATAATCTCGTGTGTGTTTTTCCCATGGACGCGGTTGAGCTCCACAACACGGGGACGGGGACTCTGCGAGGATCATGATTACATGGTATCGACGCCTTACAATGAGCCAGGAAGAATTCCGCGTAGGTATCTCCCATTCTGCACCCCGTAACCACCCCCTGGAACTCGCCCAAGGGTGTGTCCCGGATAAATGCTCGGCTATCTTATTGAGCTATCAATGGCCCGACTTTAACCCTTCACCGGCGCGACCGGCAACACACAGTCCACGGTCCGTGAAACCTTTGATCTTCACCGCGCTGGTTCGTATGTAACTATATGTTACATTATGACTTCGCTGCACTTATTGCCGCTACACCACTGTTACTCGCAGCGGTTCTCATTGATACACATTTCTTGGGTGACATTCGTCCGATTTTTTAAAATGCTCTACGAAACAACGATAACCGACACGTTATCTCTAATAATTAAATACCTGTAAACTTAATATTTTGCATTTTTTTAATGCGAATATTACAAATCACTGTCCCACGCATAAATCAAAAGTTCGGAAAAGAAATTTATGTCTAAAAAGGAATCGAGCGATGCGCATATATGGACACTCAAAGAAACTGCTCGAGAGAGGCAGTCGTGTTAAGGCACACTCGCGAGTCGTAAACAAAGCCAATAAAATATTATGTACGCAACGTACAGGGCCGAGGTACGGACGAATGGTCGGAGAGGGACCATAATAACAGCCGCAACGCATAATTGCCAGAACGATTGAATTTCTATATTACCGCGATGCCTGGGCAGTAAGACGTATGGCTCCGACACCGACGGCATCATCTATGTACTATCTGTACACAGCCTTACCTTCCCCTTTCCACGGTTCTTATAATTCCTTGTTATTTTATTCCCATGATAATATACCTTTGAGACACAAGACCGATATTGTTGAAAATATTCTTATGTGTCGCATTACAATGTAAAAACGTAGCGAAGAGAGATATTTTCCAAAACTTCTATGATTATTTTAAAGATCATATCACAGAAAAGACAAGCTCTTAAGACATTAAGCAATGGTATTTCAAATTAGCTTTGTTTTACGTGTTTCTATGAATATTCGAGCGTTTCTTTAAATTACACTGTGACAAAATATTGATGTAATTAAGCGGAGCTAACAAGTATCCTCTTCTCCTAATACTTTTCGACTCTGACCTGTCGCTTCGCGACTATTCCTCCGCGGATGGAGCTTGTCCGTCTTCTAGAGACCCTTTAATAAGAGTCTGGCCATCAGAATATTTTCATCGTTAGAGGAAAAATGACGGATAGAAGACGGACCCTTATTAAAAGGATCTCTATCTTCTACATTCTTGCCGCGCGATCTCCAGCAATTCCCAGATAAACACGCGCGATTTTTCAATGGCGTCGATCTCGCGTGACGCACGATTCGCACCATAGAGCAACGAGGTGGATACGAGCCAAACGGATAGCGAGAGACGACGACGTACGCCCGGCAATGAGTTACCGGGCGGGGACTATAACTCCCCCGGTGATATACGACTGTATCTCGGTACCATTTGGCAGACGTAGATATATTATACGCATTCCGCCACGACGTGAATTTATTTATTCTATAATTATCGCGTACAATCGGTAATGCGCCCCGTGTGAGCGCACGTACGCGGAGGGATGAGCGGACTCTCGCCGCTCATTTCCTGACCATTTTCGGATATGCCGAAGAAGTCCTCGAGTAACGTCCACACGTGCGATAATTAATTGTTGCAATTATGCTGCGGCTTAATAACTATCCGCGAACCTGTACACGCACGGCCGGCTTTTTAAGTTGAAGCGATAGCTTGTTTGAAGCACGTGTAGCAGAACAAGTGAATTGGAAAGATCAGCCATCGGTAGCTTTATCAAATCAGATTTGGGCGACAAACAGCAAGTGACGCTAAGAAGGATAATTGGAAATATTATTTGCTGCAAGAAGCCTCCTTTCTTTTTATCGCGTCAAGAAATCTTCTATTTCACTTCTCTTTCTGTTTCCTGACGTATCCTTTCCGAGGGTGTACGTATCTCGAAAGTACAGCTCCGCGATAGCGAAATCGATAGCACACTGTCGGGCGCAAGTAGGCGTTGTCGAAGAGGCCGCAGAAAAGGAGCCGAGAGAAGAGCGAAGTTTGAAGGAGTAATGTGGGCACGGGGGGGTATGACCAATCAATTACTAGTAGTGCAGCTCGGGGCCCCACACACAGCACCGATATTACCGGGACCATTACCTTTCGTCCGCTACACCTCTGCCGCGGCGGAGAAGACGGAGAGAAGGCGAGGACGACGAGGAGAAGAAGAGAGAGGAGTCGCATGATGCACGCTTACAAATTCGCCTGCCGGCTATGACGTCGCCGCGACCCGTGGAGATTGAGCGTGGCTCGATTCTTTTTGTGTATCCTGCGTATATACGTAATATATGCGTGTATATACACGTAACCGATCGGGACACCGCGGCTCTCTGCGGATCGGCTTCGCCAGCCAATGCGATAAATTTGCTTCGACGGTTCATTTATTAGCCGCTATTAGCTCGTACGGATGCTTCATTCCAATCCTACACGTTGAAAATGAGAATGGCTTGCCTTCCTTTCTCACGCAAAAGATATGCGTATATCACAGAGGATATAACATAAAGAGATACTTATTTTATTACTTGTACTTTTATAAACAATATATTCGAAACAATTAAAATGACAAGTCAAAAAAAATTCTGGGGAAAGGAAATTTGCGTACGAAAATAAATATCTTGTCCCTTTTCTTTGTAATAAATGTTACCGTCTCAATGAAAAAGTATTGTGATAAATTTCTATCTGAATCTTACGCCGATAAACGTTATTACGTGTGCATAAAGGCCAATAAAGTTTTAAGACTTAGGATTGAAATTGAGATTGAACGAAACATTAACATTTGAACGATGCCACATTAATACTAATCTGAATCGGACAGATTTAATGTATATTCACGGAGGTAGCGAATGTTTTGTTATTAAATGCTTAACCTGGAGGATCACCAACGTCGTTCCGCCCGAGGCACGTCCCGGGCGCGAGTTCAGCCGAAGATATCGAACGGGACCGAACCGCAAGAAGATATTTTAATTATCGTGCACACACTCTTCGTTGTTTTATAGCCCAATTATGGAATCCACCCACGCGCGACTTTGACTGCGTCGTTCTGACGTCTGTGGCTCACACCTAAAAAGCGATTCAATTAGATGAATCACGTCGTATTACGTAATTTGCATCTTTAAAAAAATTATCGAATGTTCGACGACGGAAGTTTAATACAATCGCATATTTATAGTCTTTATAGAAGTAACATTATAACTTTAAATTAGCTTCTTCAAGAAACGAATAATTTCAGCGCATAAAAAAATTGAAAAGATTAGAAAAACAATTGAAATTACATATTAGAGCTGTGTATTTCTGTATGTATACGCTATTTATAGTTCTATAAAGAAAGATATAATAATTATATTTGAACTTTAGGGTGTTCACAATATCTTCAAGAAGAACGAGATTGTTCAGATCTTCGCAAGCTGCAGATTCTCTCGGCGATCTTGTAATATTACGCCGGTCCGCGCCCGGTAATCTAGTTCGGCTATTTTTCAACGCGCATAATAGCGCCGATAAATCAAATTAAACGCGATGTTAGGTGCGCGCACATCGCGCACGCGTCGCGGAAATGCGTCTCTAAATCATCGGCGGGTATAACGCATTGGGAGGATCAAAGAGGCACGAAGCAACGTTGTGGCTCTTCCCGCGTTTTTATTTCGCACTCCTCGACCCTTGCCTTTTCACGAAGGCGGTTGTAATTATCCATCCGAGTGGTCTATTTAGTTTCCGCGAAGTGTCATGGCCCATCGAAAGAGTTCTGGAGAGAGCGGTCCTCCTCTCTCTCTCTCTCTCTCTCTCTCTCTCTCTCTCTCTCTCTCTCTCTCTCTCTCTCTTTCTCCGTCTATCTGCCTATCTATCTCTTTCTTTCTCCCTGTTTCTGGCGCTCCCGGTGTTCTTTAAAAGACTTCCCAGAATAAAAGATTAACGGGATAAACGCCGGCCGATCGTTTCGAAGTAACGTTTTCTTTCAGACGCTTTCCTAAAACAATTTACGAGCTCGTGTTTTTATAGCCCGCTCTTAGTTTTGTTTTTATTTCCAATGATAAAGATCTTTCTCGTGAAGTTGCATTTCGTCCGCTGCACTTATAATTAGATATTTCAATCGATAAAGTGCTATCTTTTATGTGATCGCAAAATAACGAATACTATTACGATATGTTCGTGAATTTGCATTTACCCGCTTTATACTCTTCAAGTCCGCTCGATATCCTTCTTCGAAATATCCTTTCGTTCTATGTATACACGCGAGACTCTCTTTGAGAAATCAGATTGCATTCTTTTCCGACTGTCCCGTGAAACCGCGCACCGAGTCTTCGCACCGTTTCCTTCGAATGTTGCAGAACGAGAGCCGGCCATAAATCTCGAGATGGACCACCCGGCTCCACGGTCTATCCCATCACGTTCTCCACGTCCCATCGAACGCGTAGATTCGAGAGTTCCCTCTCTTCGAGAGGAAGACACCGCTCATGTCAAGTATCGCCGTCAAGTATGCGGATTCCGCGACGGCGCGGCGCGTCCGTCCGTACGAGGGGGGCGAGAGGGGGAGATGCGCCCTTTTTCTGGGCGATATCCCGAGATGCCGGTTACTCGCATGCCGGTTAAATAAGCCATAAAGCCGAGGGTCGTGACATAACGCAAGGTTGTCACCACTCGTGGCATCCGCGGAGGTTTCGCTGATTTATTGGGCGCGCATCGCGAGAAGGGGGATGAAGAGGCAGCGCGAAGAACAACATCGAGTCCGATGCGAGAGGGGGGTTGAGAGATCGGCAGCGATTCCTGGAACTGTCTTTGACATTTTCTACGCAAGACGCGCCGGAGAGATGAAGACGCTGAGAGACGCGAAAGCAGGACGGGAGAAGACCCGACCCTCTCTCTTTCTTTCTCTGTATGCGTCGTTGGACGCAAATCGTGAAACGCGCATCGCCACCGCGCTTCGCAAATTTGTGCGCGCATCCAATGGCGTGGCAGTGATTAATTTTGTCTAGCCGTAATAAATTCTTATTGAAATATATAACGTACGTTAAGTGTATAATGCACAATGTCTAATAATTATCGTTATAAACTGATTTTATTGTCAATTCTGAGTGAAAACAATAATTCAGTAAAAATATATAGCAGTAATTTAGTTTTATTGTGCGTAAATATCATGTATTTTCGAAAATATTGACTCTATAATAGTAAAATTTATAGTATACGATTGTTTAAAAGCATAGAGACTTTATGCAAGTGTTGTGCGAGTGAAATAATTATTAAGTACCGACATTATCTGGGATGTAGCATCACACTGCTTGCAATAACCAGTGAGTATCCACCATTGTGAAACATTAATGTTGCCGCTGCACACGCGCGCGAATGCATCGAAAAATACGTCGCACGGAACTACGCGCGTCGTCACGGTGCGTTACTCAATGCGAAATAAAGCTCCCATTAGAAGGACGTTTACAGTCCTCACGGCACAAAGGATGAAGTCTTATTTCAGGCGTGCGACGCTATTACCAAGATTAAATAGCTAAAGACGATAAATGTATATGTATGTGTATATATATATATATATATATATATATATATAATATATATATTCGTCGTTATAATATATTTCGCGGCATGCACTACGCCATTGCGTGCGTAAATGCGTGCGTGCACAGACAGCGCGCGCGCGAGGGAGCGAGGGTGTGTGTGCACCAGAAGCAAAAGTAAAGTACGCCGCTGCACCTGCTTCTCGGTCCATCATGCGGCGTGTCACCCACGCTAGTTTACTGCACTGCGAACCGTGTTATGCATCTGCGAGACAAGGCGCTCGGAGGATCTATGGAGGGATTTCAGCGGTAATCGAGAGATACGCGCCATCGTCGCGGTATTTATTCCTCCCGGTCGGTGCCGGCGCGCCGCATCGCCTTTCCGCTCGGCTCCGCTCCTCTCTCCCCGTTCCCCCGTTGTTGCATATTACGGGTGCGAGCAGCTGCCAAAGCCGCGGGAATTGGCTTCGACGTGTTCCGAAAATATTGAGAGGCACCCGAGCATGCGAGCGAGACCATGTAAATCAATCCGCTATCTTTGACGCGAGAAGTCTCGCCTCGGAGCGACGCAGATACGCCTGCTGGGGATATTTGTTTTTCACAAAAATATCGAATTTAACTGTCGCCATTATCTTACATCGTTCGAGTCGGAATCCGCGGTTACCGCACGACGTATATGCTCCGAATCATGCCAAATTATTTTTTTGTTTACGTACTGATATTACATAATACGAAAAAAAAGAAATTAAAAAAAATCATAACGCGTAAAATAATGCGCGATTGTAATAAATGCGAGGTTTTACTGATCTTGAGAAATTGACTTTCGGGCTCTATCGGCTCCAAGTTGCCTAAATCCTGAAATCAACTCCCGCTACCGCTGGGTCGACTGTATCGAACGAGCGTACATATAGCATATTCGGGCGGTCCACCTCCCGGTATAATTAATTAATCTACTGGTAATTATATGTAATCGCCGTTGCGGCTGCGCAGCCGCGCGGATCGCGCGCATAGTAAGTGGAGCTTAGACCGACGGAATCTCGTAACTCGTGATAAATTGCCAGCCGATGACTAACTACCGGATGAAGGCGTCCCTGACGTCTCGTGGAAGGATGCAACACCTCCGATCTGTTTCATCCACTAACGACCCATTCGGGAAAAAATGCATGACTACCACTGCATTACATAATTTCGATAAAGCGTCGAGTCAGTTCTCAGAAGTTTCGCTAATATCCACATATACGGATATTAGAATGCTCAATTTAAATCGTATAAAATTGCAGTAGAATTTCTTAGAGCGTTACATCGCACCCTTCTACGGCAAGAATATTACATGTTTTACAATAATAATAATTATTATAGTCCATTATGAGGCATCTTCATCATTAACGCACTCATTATTAATAAGATAATAATGATTATAATCGCTGTAATGCATCCGTGAGTTCAGAATTCCAGAGGCATGTAATAGTTGTATGAAAATACTATGTTAATTACCTTGCGAAATTCGCGCAGCAAAGATTATATGGTACGCTATGGCGAAAACATTTATAATTAAGCGTACTTACGTTACGGATTCAGAAACTTATACGCAGTTGACTAATGCATTATTAAAACTGGATTTATCGATATCAAACATAGACATAGTACTTCCTGTAGTTACAGTGACACTTTCTCTTTCTCTCTCTCTCTTTCTCTCTGTCTCTCTCTTTTTCTCTCTGTCTCTCCGTGAGACCAAAGTCACGCACGCCGATCGTCATCTGCCATGTCGTTAGCGTGCTGCAATGTGATCGAGCACGCGCTCTACGCGTAATTTATAGTTTCCACTCGGGCAGGAAAATGACTAAATGATCGCGTGTCCGTCGGTTACAGCCCATATAGTGTTCGATCCGGCGCGAATCAACGACGTACGATCGCTGGAAGCTGCTTGATTAAAACGCGGAAGTGCATTTAGCTGACGAAATAAATATGCCTTAGTGAAAATGTGATAGAAAAATCGTATACAATTTGGATATGCCTTAACACTAGAACCTAAGTGGCTGTGTCACTTTTTTGACTCATCTGACAGTTTTCTTTTCCACCATCGTTGACTATAGCTATGCCTAGACTGAATTAGTATTAATAAAAGTGTAGTATTTAATTATCACTTTATCTACCTATCAAAAAATTACAAAATACTTAATGGATCATAAATAAGCTATTCACGATTTTAGAGGGAGACCTAAATTGACACAGCTCTAGTGTTCAACTTTACGATCTCGAATTCGACTGTTGTCTCCTTCAGATGATATAATATGTATTTTTACACCTCGATTTTCAAGAAATCAGTTATACATAAGAATGTGATGTAAACAGAAAAATTTATGTCCTATTCGTGAAGAATATTCTTCAAAGATTATAAAATACGAATGCATTAAAATAAGGAGAAATATAAAATATAGTGAGAATTATCAGTCTTCAGCAGTCTGTTGAACTCTCGCGCAGTTCGCACATGCGAAATGTAACGCTACGAAAGACGCTTCGTCAGAGGTGCGTAATCTTGACTTTTCGTCAGTACAGCATAATCGCTCTGCACGCGTGCGATAACGTCGCATGCCGTCTGGGAGGCCGTATAAACCTCCGTTGACGCACAGGTGACTAAAAGCGCGACCCGCTCTCCCTGACCAGACAAAGCCTCCAGACACACGTCCCTACCCGGTCCGCCGGCATAGCGTAGACGTCTGCAGGAAGGCAGGGAAGGATATTTCGGGCGCGCAAGCCAAGAGCGTGTAAACGAAGCCGCCCCCGTCGCCACCGCCGTCGCCGCCGTCGTCGGTCGGCCGACGTCGACGGTGCGTCGCGCGCCTACTTACTGGCGCATAAATCAGAATTATTACGAAGCTATTAGCGTTCCGGAGTAACACCGGTACGTGTCCTTCGTCGTGCCGCGCGCGCGAGGGAGGGACAGGGGAGGGGGTTATGCGGGTATCCCCTCGAACCCATCCCTCCGTGTGGCATCCCTCTCACCCTTCGCCCCCCCCTCCCCCCTTCGCTCCTCGTCTCCTTTCCGGTCCGTCCTAGCCGCGTTTCACCACTACTTCGGTCTATAGGCAATAATTAATCATTTTGCGGTAGGAGAGCACACACTGAGAAGCAATTTGCGCGCGTATGCAGGGCGTGCGACGTACGTATTACACGTGTGTGCGTATGTGGTACGGTCCCACGGTCGCGCGTGCACATGTGCATGCATAGGTATACATGCATAGATACACGAAAAGGATTCACGACGCATTATCACGCGCGCGCGCGCGTGTGTGTGTACAGGAGAGCGTTGTGCCAAGTGGGCAAACCTATACTTAAGCGACATAGAATATTCATACCGCGGTGCGCGGAGTCGGTACCGATAAGAGTGTATACCGTGTGCTGCGTACTTACGCCCCCAGTGATTGTGCCATTAGGAATATGGACAACCGGGGTCCTCAGTATGCATCTGGGTCGGCCGATCGGGAACCACGTGCGTGAGGGATCGATAAACGTACAGGGAGAGTGGGGAGAGCCTCGGTTAACCGACGAGGAAAGGAAATTTCGCACGTGTGTCACTTTGTAAATCTATTATTACAAATGAATAATTACTGTAAGTTTAAAATTAATCTAAACTTTATGTATTTTTTTTCAGTGTTTAACAATCTTTCAAGTTTTACAGCAATAATCGTGTATTTTTCTAAAATTTAAATTTTCCATGAATCAAAATAAAAATAGAAGACATCATTTCCGTATCTGTTTCGTACGTATAGCGATGATTTCAATTAGCTAAGGATAACAGCGATCGAAGAAGGTGTGACAGATGTCTGGCGCTGCCGCTCGTCTCGGCCTACGAGAATACGAACTTAGGGAAGCATTGCGCAAGTATATGTGTCACATACTGACGGATGAGTTAAGCTCTAGGCTTTAAGTCCTGCGCTTAGCCCGTCAATGTCATCTCCTCGAGCTCAGCCCCTTCAGACTTATCGGACGTTGTGCAACAAACAGACTGAATATATGGTGCCCGCCCTCCACCTATCCCGCATTCGCGGATTTCCACGTCAGATGTCGTGCCGTCTACCGTTAGGAAATCGCGAAAATTCCGGCCATTCGACCCCTTCAAATCTCGCCTGCAGAGGACACGATACTGCGACGGGCACGTAGAGCCAGACGCCTTCCACGATTAATATAATGGGAAAAGGGAAGAGAGAAGATTAGGATAAGATATAAATATATTTTAGTATCAGGGATTATATAGGATTATTTGAACAAATATTAATAATTTAAATACGAATATGCAAGAGGCAATTATACATTTAATATATATTTTCTTGAACTGTTATTAATAAAAGAATCTTTTAAACATTTTTAGTGTTCTCGTTCTCTCTCTCTCTCTCTCTCTCTCTCTCTCTCTCCAGAATGTTACACTGTAATACATATAATTTACATAATTAAAAAGTGATCTAATGTTACCCATACAACAGTTGGCATAAACAAACAGACAGTAGATAATTGTAATAACATAATATCAAATGTACAATAACATAATAGGTCATAGCTCGCGGTTAATATATTTTCGTGTGAGGTTTAGTAAACAATGTTAAATGATATATGGCGGTACATCACGTTTCATAGCCCACGGTCACACGTTCACACATTCGTACACACGCGCGTGCGGCTGCGGAGCGGAGTGTATTCTGTGCCACAATGTTGTAGTTGCGCATTTACATGCACCTACACAAAGTGGCCGTATTCAACTTGGCCGAGACTTTGACTCGGGCCAACCCAAGCAGAATCGAGACCACAGGGCCGTATGCAAGATCGGCACTGACGAAATTCCGAAAGCAAACTGCGATATAATTGTGCATTTCCCGAAATAATTAATTACGTTGCGTCACGCCTCGTCTAATAATACACGCACCGAATATACCGTAAAACTGCAATATTGATTTGCTCAAAATTAATGCGAGAATTCTTAAGCCGATATAGACGTTGTAAAGCAACGGTGATATTTGATTCGGTATATACGCTTCTTCGTTCGCGAAATTTTCGATAGCGCCCAAGTCTGGGTGGTAACTAATAACAACTGCGCCATCTCCTCCACGTACGCTCTCCGGTTCCATCGCAATAATTGTCATACATAGACATGTAAATTATACAGACGGATATAAACGTCAATATGGCAGACGGTGCCGACCGAGGCTCGGGGCCGGGCTTGCATTTCTGCCGCGTTTCTCCACCGCCGACCGGTCAAAGTGAAATCATTAGTTTGCTTAAATCAATGCGCACGTAAACGTCCGAGTTATTTATGCCCCGTCATTACGGAGACGTCCTTCGCGTCTCGGACTCTTAAAAACCCACCCGCGCCATCCCTCGCCCACCAACCGCCCCCTTCCTCATGATTTCTTCACCCTTTCGCGGCTAGGTAGTACTGGAAGGTTGTGACCTCGCGATTGTGTGACCTACGGGCGCTGAATGCATATACACCTAAATGCAGATGCACCTGAATATACGCGTGAAATGAACGAAACTGCGAACAATGCATGTTACTGCAGTGAAGTAAAAATCTTTTCACATATACATGTTACATAGATATCGATAGCTTCTTGTACATTTTTAACATAAAGTTATTAATTTTCTAATTATTACTGTTTATTTACACTACTTTTAATTATTAATTAAATATTGTTGATGTCTGTATTGACTGTATTATACGCACATTTTTATATGCGTGTGATTAAAATTGTGGAAATGTTAATGTATATTGTGTGGATAACGTAAAACTCTTTTTGTCGCAATGAATAGCATTTTATGATAGCTAGTTCGATTCGGTGAATGACTAAGGAATAGCGAAGTATAATCCAGATAATTTCCACGAGATAATCGCGTTATCTCACTGATAACGACAGGCGTGTCGACAAGAATTCGATATTGCCTTACGAATCCGACGGTGAACGATAAAACTGCGATGTTAAACTTCGCTAAATATTTGTTGCGTTGTCACGTAAACAGTAACGGGACGTTTCGAGATATATAACACTATAAAATGGTCTGACGAAAGCGAATCATTTCTCGACGATCGCGAGGCGGAGACGGGCGGATCTATTATTGGTACGCTGCTGAACGCTCGCAAATAATTTGGTAACACGTGAGACGCTCTGACTCGTATCGTACCTCTGATACATGCATTTCTATGTTTCGCTGCATAACAATAAGTAGGGCCGTACGAGCATCGTCCATTTCACGGAGATCACCAGCCCACGGTGATCTTCACATGCAGCCGGGGGGATCGTAAATTAACCGACACCACCTTCATTGACTATTTTAACTTCTAAGTACTACTTAGAAGATCATCTCCAAAGACCCGTTGTATGCGCTTCGGTCTCGTGCGTATTTTGTAAGCGCGTCGTTATTCGCGTCTTATTACACGGCGAGGACTTAACGAAATACAAACACAGAATGCTCGGATCGTTTTCCTGGATGTTTTATGAACTTCCCATTTTATAGTTTTTACAAGTATGCGGGATATAATTAACTCGATATTTTGGCATAGCAATACAGTGTCTTCCATTCTTGTGTGTGTGCGTTCTTCTTTTATTCTCGAATTATATAGAAATAATATTAATCAATCTTATTTTTATACACTCGCTCACTAAAAGATTGCGACACTTTTTTTTTATAGGTTTCTAATTTACATTTAATATACGTAATATATACTTTATAGATAATATTTTGCAAATGCAAACCACGATGTACTATCTTTAGTCTAAAGGCAGTATAACACCAATCGTGGTCCGCATTTGCAAAATATTAATGCGTTTTGAAACCTATAAAAAAGAAAGTGTCGCAACCTTTTAGTGAGCGAGTGTACATA
>NW_012026904.1:1055575-1064746 GCF_000956235.1 Wasmannia auropunctata | reverse complement strand
GCAATAAATTATAGACGACATTTAAATACGTGATTTTCGATCCGGTCACTGCTTTAACACGTGATTTGGCTTGGCTCCTCATTTGGTAACGGTAGCTTCACAAGATCGACGTGGACAACTGAACCCGTGTTTTTCGGGTCTGATCACGACGCGAAGTGACTCGGAGCTCGACACGCGGACACGGAGACCGGATTCGATCGGCTGATCGAGAAGCCGCGTCGAGATAGACGCGCTTTGTAATAGGATTGATGCGGCCAGCTGGCACACAAGCTCGGGAGATTTGTACCGAATCCTTTAAATAACGTTGCCCTAAACGAATCCCGACAGGCCACGTGACGCCGATCTCGTACGATCAGCTGTCTATCCGAATTTTACGCCAACTTCGCCGTTCGCAGATTAACGTTCCACCAAATAATAATCCCCTGTGTCGAGAAGTACGAAATACTGCTACGCCGCCACGAATAACGCCGATGTCTAATTGCGGTCTTTACATAATCGTGATATCAATACTATGGCACGGGAAAACTCTCTACTCTTAGAAAGTGGGAGAATAAGTTCTATGTTGCATGACGTTGCCTTCCTTTTACTTCTGCTAAGTATACGGTGTGATCGAAATAATGATGGAATTCGCAATTCTCGCGCGTCAGTTTGATTACTTTAATCAAGAATTGCAAATTAAACGGTATTAAACACAGAATTTCGGCGATTTTAAAATATCATGATTATTTAATTTATTTTCCTTCCAATTGTGATTTATTCGAAGCGAGATTTAAAAAAAGCGAAGAAGATGATCGCTCATCAAATAGTGATCTCGAAAAGATCTAATTTACTTTAAAGTTCTAATTCTAACTGTGCTGTGTGTCTCGATCGAAAGCAAAATACTCGGCTCGCACTCGGAGCGACCAGGTGCGACCAGGACTGGGAGGCACTCTGGACCGACGGGCGATATGAACGGCAGGACGTAGGAATGGCAGGATGCCAGGATAGCAGTCAGCTTCGAGTCACGTACATAACAAATGATTGCGGACTGACCGAGTGCGAGAGGGGGGACCGAGAGAGAGAGAGAGAGAGAGAAAGAAAGAGAGGAGCAGAATGAAGAAGAGAAGCGCGCGTGAGCGCGGACGCTCCACGATCTGTTGGTGGTCCGCTGCTCCGGGCGTCGCATCGTTTGTCAAGCCGTCGATATGCCGATCCCGTGGCTCGATTACCATATTTTAACGCCAGCGTTATTGGCTCGCCACCGGCTACCGGAATATTAAAAGGCACGGCTACACTGTGGTGTGCGTGTGTATGCGAGGCGCGATCTCTTCTCCGCTTCTGAATCTCACTTTGAATAGATAAGCTTCCTGCGTCGCGCGGATCGCAGAATCGGTAGCCGAGCGTAATGATCCTTGATATCGCGTTGGAATGCTCAACGCGCGCGATTAGGGTTTAATGATTCGCAGTAGCATCAACAGCGTCCGCGTCTCTCTATATAACATAAATTGATAGCACCGTGTGTGCACTTATACTTCTCTGTTATCGAATTACTTATAAGAACAGAAATTCCATCGCACGGCCATTTATCATATACACATTACGTGACAGCTCACATTGTAATGAAACTGTAATAAAATCGAACTATATATCAAGCGCGTCCTACGTGACACTCCGTAATTCCTGCCGGTCGCTTTCGATTACCCGAGATCAAATCAAGAAATTGACATCGTTTCCTGAAGTCGTGCGGCGAAGTGTCGGACGCGGCGCGCCGTTTTTGATTTCCGGCGAAATCCGTGGCTCGAGTAGATGAGGCGAGAGGGAGAGGAACGTGAGAGAGCGAACGCCGTCTCGGGTCGGGGCACCCGGAGGGGGATGAGTAGTCAATTTCCTTTCAGCGACACCGGTGACATCGGCGAAGGTGACGGGACCATTTATAACGGGCGCTAATAGATCCCCGGTAAGCCGGCGTGAGGCCGTTTTACAGGTTTTCCGTCAACATCGAAATACATCAGACCGGTATAGCCGGCCGCATCGCCCGGCGGACTAATGGTCGTCGACGTCTACCTCGACGTCCTTGTCGTCGGCGACGCGCACGAGTGACGGCGTCTGACGGCGGCATCGACGACACCCCCGATTCAAGAATCGTTTCCGACTTGATAAATCGACGATATCCGAAAAATTTGTCGTGCCCCTCCCGCTTAGCTTTCACGGGCCATTGAAACGTTAAACGCTCCGTGAATCGGGAGAAACTTGTTTTCCCTTCCTCGAGCGCGCAAGTTTTGGCTGGGGCGAAACGAGAACGCTCTGCGATCGTCCGTTAATATCTCGACGACGTAAAGAGTTAATTCCTTGCAGATTCTAGCGATTTAAGAAACACCTCAATTTGCGCAGCCATTCAAGTCATTTTTAAATTCCACGTATACCAGCGTTTCAATGATGCAATAATTAATAATAATAATAATTACAGGAATTTAATTAATTATTGCGAGATATTTTTCGCAAACGAAATTGCTAATACGTTACATAAATCGCATGGAATTAAAAGGAATATTTATTGAGAAAACTCGAGAGCCAGCCATGTTGTTGAAACTTTCTTTTGTTCGTATTGTTCGTATCCAGCGGTTGTACACGATTAATCTAAGCCAATCGAAGCGTTTTTCTCACAGAAGGCAAACTCGCATACGTCCGAACACGATCGGGAATCATTCACGTCCTGCTGGCTAGTAAATGGCCCGGTCCGCCAAAGTTGAGCGGCATTGACAGGAGATTGGAATCATCGACTCGGCATCCGTTGCGCCGGTCGACGATCTGATATGTCGAACTCACACACGACGGCGACGCGGCCGTGACGTGTGTACGTGCAACCCGTCGCGAGAAGGTGCTGGTATGAAATTTAAGACACTCGCTTGGTCGGATCTTCGTTATTCTTCGCGGTAAACGCTGGCAGCATGATTCATGGTGTACCGGCCGTAATAATTCGTCATGACTTCTGCTCATTCGTCATTTGACGGGGAAATGCTCAACGTCGATGTGCAAGCATCCGAGATGTTCGCTAAATAACGTGACTTTCTATCAGTCATTGCTATTACAATGCCAAATAAAGCACGTGATATAAACTCACTCACAGCTCAGTTACGAAAACTCAGAAGCACTGATATATTTGTTTATTAAATACACATAAAAATATATCCAGATATTAATATGTAAAAATATTTAAAGTAAACATTACTTCTATATTTTTACATTATTCTTTATATTTTGAATTCAAATCTCTATAACAGGAAGTTCAATCAAGTTTGGCTATCATAATCTGCGCGAATATTTATAACATGGAAAAGCAAATACGAAAGAAGAGATATAGTTTTAATCTTTGAGATTCGAAGTGGGGCCCGAGCTGGCGGTTTCAGCTTGCGCAGAAATAATTATGGGTGCAATAAAATCTAATGGGTCGAGGGTGGGGAGGGGGAGGGGGGGGGAGAAGGGTTCGATGAATCTTTCAACCGCGCTTCATCAGCATCGAGCTCGCACGGGAAGCGAGGAGAGGGACTGGTCCCTGATTGCCCGCAAACGAAGTAGACGGCCGATTTCCGCTTACGAGTGGAAGTAATTTGGAGTGTAAGGAATTTCGGACCACCAAAGGTGACCACCGTCGATCGACTGAATGGAATCCGTTGTGGCCACTTCGCTCGTCGATCGAAGGAGCGTCAGCGTCAGGAGGATTGGAGACTCATCTCCGCGCACTCGACTCAAGTATCGACGACTCACTATAATAATCTGACAGGCCTCGATCTCGTGCCCCGAGATTCCTTGGATCCTCGCACAGAGAGAGAGACGCCTCTCCTCTTCTCCACGGCTCTTATATAAACAGCGATATTTTGATTTGAAGAAAAATAATGGCCGTTGCATGGGTGCGTGCAAATATATCGTAAAAAAGGAAACCACGTAAATTTACCTATTGGAAATCAACAAGAAGAAAACTGTTGTAAATGAAGATAAAATGAACTTGCGAAAGTGCTTAGAAGTAAAAATAGTATTGACTTATATTTATTTATTTATTTTTTTTTTATCTTTAGCGTATCGTAGGCTGTGGTTGACTTCTCGGATGTTTCTACACCGAGAATAATATTGCTTAATCATCGTCCCGTCAGAACCTGTTCGAATAGCACATCTCATGCACCAATACGCTTAAGAAAAAAGTAGGATTTTCTCCGTTAAATGGGCGATTACACGCTCGACCGTTTGCCTGAAATTGAAAATTTTCTACTCAATTTTATCGTTTACCTAGACAGTTTTTTGTTCCAATTAGCAGATTAATCCCCTCGTCGCGCGTCGCCTGGAATTATAGAGGACTGTTTATAGTCATAGAATATGTATGTGCAACGCGAATATCCGAAAGCTCGACAAGAAAAACATTCGGTAATATATTCCGCGCAGTTATTACGCGCGTACACAAAATAAAATTCATTAGACTTTAAATTATAGATGTGCATCAGGGCTTATCTTCAAGTGCTTTAGCACCACATTAAAAAGGATAAATGACAGTCTATATCGGTGCGCAAATATTCGTTACATGTTTCGCATCCATTATTTTCTGCCCGCGAATGTCCTGCTACGTAGCTTCGATACGATCTGGCTCGAGTAAATGGAGAGCCGAGTTACTCTTCTTCTGGCAACAACGACGTCTTAAGCTGCTTGGGCGCATTGTTGCTGCTAATGGGCCTGCAGCCACTTCGCAGCTACCGCTTGCAGCCTAATTATGATTTATAGTCCTCGTACCTACAGCATCGAGCATCGAACACCCTCCGACCAAGGTAACCCCGTAATCGTTGTCCTCCCACCAGTTGTCCATGGGTTATTTGCAGATACGGCTAAGATCATTTCGCGTCTTCAGAGGCGCGGGCATCAATAACATCGAGTCACGTAGTGCATATTTATTCATTTATTTACATCATTATCAGCATATTATTACGCGGTAGCAAATTAGTTCATTTTAAACCACGAACAAGTGTACGCAAAAGCACATAGCACGCCGTAGTAATTAGAAATATTAACCGTAACTTTTTTTTTAATTCATGGTAATCTCACAGGGATGATTCATACAATCATTTGGGCTTAGCGAATTTTTCCCACGAATTCAAACTCATCGTATTACGGACGCTCACATATATTTAACACACATGCGCACGTACTGGGAATAATAGTCTAGCGGATAGATGAAGCAAAATAAAAAGAAAGGATAAGTGAAACTAATTGTAAAAGAAAAGAAGTACGAATAGATCGTAGATCGTAAATGTGTTATAGAAACTTTATTAAACTAGCACTACAAAAACTAAACTACAAAAAAAAGAATGTACGACAGATTTGATTTGCTTTCTATTTGATGTATTTCAACCGGCCAGACAGGTACGAGAATCCCGCATCTCGCAAGATGGACCGGAAATCCTTTCATCTTACCAGCACCGACAACACGAACAGTCGACAGTGTCGATGCATTACAATGCGTCCCCGCGCTCACGTACACTGGCATCTTCCACGTTCGATTTAGTGCATGAATACTGCTAACGATGCCTACATTATAGAAACACGAGCCGTCGTGGGCGATACCGGCCCTCTAATGCACCGATCGGTCGTGACCCGGACGAAAGGTTTTTGTTAGGACAGGGCGGGCGGGGATAGAAGGAAAAAGGGCGGGTGAACTGTAGGCAGATTTCAATATTTATAACTTATTGTCTCAAACTTACTGACACGGCCAAAAAAAGATCTCCTAGAAACGCCAGACGAATTTTATACATGTATTCTTGCGAGGACTCGTTCTTCTTGTTGGATTCTCACTTTCGCTCGACGAAGTTAGTTCCTTGACATCGAATTGTATATTTCTTGGTAGAGGCTAGTAAGAAAGTTTTTCAATTTTATTTCGACCATAATCAAGAGTACTTTTTACTTTGTTCCGATAAGATAAAACTATAGATGTTGCACAGTGTTATAGATCTAATTCTAAAAAGGATTCGATTGAGACAGATTTATTTCGTAAATATATCTTTTGGCATTATTGTGAGGAATAGGTCAACCGATACATAGATATAATTTTTTTTTGCAAAAATGTTTATATACAATTTCTTTCTCTTTAGAGTTAGAATTTATATTTTCGGTACTCTCTATATATATTTTCCATTATAAGTAACAATTGCACAGATACATGTGCACGCAACAATCGATGTAATTAATCAGCCATAGATTTTAAGATGGAAAGATCGAAAGAAGGTGGAGAAGGAAACGGAGAAGGAGCGAGAGAGTCGACGAGTACCAAGAACGGTACCAAGAAGCCAGTCGTGGTATCAACGAACCAACCATGTGATGTATGTCCCCGTCTTGTCGTCCGAGTCCGCATCAAGTTTATATCGCGGTAATCAAATCGCCCGGCATAAATTTCGCTTATGCACAGTTGTGCGCGTGAAAGTGACCACGGCGAAATTAGCCGAATCGAAAAAGAGGCGCAGCAGCCTGGCACGTTTGTTTACGTACTGCGCGCGCGCGTGTGTGAATATTTGCTCTTTTACCTGCACATTGAGTTTAAAAAGAAATGCAGTAGCTTTATCGATAATCAACTGTCCGATAAAGATTACACTGTATTACGTGGCTTACCGAGCAGGTGGCAACCCAGGATCTATCGGCGGTCTCACACACGTATAAATTATACATTTTGTTTATACTTATTAAAAGAGTTTGTTTCGAAAATATGAGAAACTATGATAATCGCAGAATAAGATGTTAAAATATTTTTAATATTTACTCTACGGGATTACTTAAGATAATATTCCATCGTATATATCTGAGCTTATAAGATAACAGTTTTTTGGCAACAGCGGGGTACCAGTCGCACTTAAAACGTTCCTGATCTTCGTGCTCGCTTTCTTACGTTGTCTCCTCTTTCCTCTTTCTTCTCCGGGCCCGCGTCTTCACCGCGTCGTTTTCCCTCTCGCTTCGTTGCACGAGCGCAGCCCGTAAACGAGATAACGAGATCAAATTTATGGCACCAGATCCCCAACGAAAATATGATAATCGCGGCTAATGCCGAATACCGGGCAAGAAGGACCAGAGTTCCGCGAGACAGGCGACGCGGACAAGTGGGGACAATGATTTTGTCCTTTGCGCCCAATCGCTCTTTTCGAACCACTCAGAATCGTCCTTATTACCGAACAAAGAACTCAGCCACGCAAACACGATCGTATGTTCTCCAAACCTTCGTCTCCCTTAAAGGCCGTTCCATAGCGTGTTGCCAAAAAATCTTTTTCTGCCGTATCATTGATTTAAACTAGAGCTTCAGATATTTCATTTTACTTCAGAGTATTAGAATCCAGAAAAAAAATTTTTCAACGCCGAAGAATTACATCACTATTCATAAAAGATTTACAATACGTAACAGCGAGAGCTCATTATTATTACCTATATGTGTATAGGTAGATTGCTATCGTTTCTTATTAAAAATTTCGACGTTATTATTTTGCGCTTCAAAAATTAATTCATTCTGATCTCTTCAAATTTCGAAAAGCACGACGATTATAAATTAATCCGAAATTCATGTAAACGTGCTCTATCGCGCTGCATCGCGCCTACCAATCAGAGTGCGTTCGTCGACAGATCCTCTTTCTCTCTCTCTCTAGTGTTTCTCCTGATTTGCTCTTTCTCCTTCCTTCCTTTTCTGTCGCTGTTTCACTCGGCCTCGCCTTCCTTTTCTTTTTTAATATCGCCGTGTATTTTATATTTCTGAAATCCTATCTGATCCTCGTGGACTGATTTATATGCACGATGATACACGCGTGCCGCCACTGCCAACGAGCGGAGAGGCACCGAGAGAGGAGCCATCATATCTGAGGGAATCATCGGGCGGCGCAAACAGAAAATAACTGGGTTACGTTTAGTTTTATTTGGCGCTGCTGGTGGGAGGGAAGAGGAGAGGACGCGAAGGGCGGCAAAACAGAAGACAGTAAGAGAGAGAAAGAGAGAGAGAGAGAGAGAGAGGAGAAACGGTCGGTATAAGATGGGGACACGTTATTGTTCTTGGAATGATTCCAAATAAAGATTTCACCGCGGTTCACGATGTGTAGGAACCTGAATAATAAAATCCCGGCGATAGCACCGGTCTAACCCTAAGTTCATTCCTGCTGCCGGTTAGTCGGCGGCTGCGTGCACACGGCGGCGAGGAAAGTGTAAAGGTCGCGTCGTTGTAACAAATTGTCCCGCCTGGATTTACCTCAGTCGGCCGCTTTCGAGATATCAAAACGAAACGATTAGACCGCGGTAGACGTTCTACTTGGAATCAGCTTTCTTTGTAGGCGCTCCTCCGCGAGAGACGCGCCCTTGCACGATACGCCGTAGTGGCGTGTCACGAGATTCGGCGTTCCCCCTTTCAAGCACAGTCTTCAGATCGCGAGGCTTCAGATCCGCGAATGATAACGCCTTGAAGCATCTACAATCGTCATGGTCGGCTGCCGCCGCTGTTTTTCTGCGAATCAAAGATTCGCTTAAGAAAACAGGATACTCAACAGGATGCTTGAATTTTCTATTTCAAGTTTTTTTCCGCGCATTCTTTTCTCGTTTCATTATTATGGGGAGAATAATTTCGAAAGTGATCCGACAAACGGTTTTCTATCAAGACGATTCAGTAAACGTTGGACATCTTTCGCAGATAACCCTATCAGATATAAAAGAGCCGTCCGTTATATACTCAGTTGCTCTAGTTATCAGGTAGGTAAGGGTGGTGGATGCCTGACCGTAAGAAGAACGTAAAAACAATGTATAATATCACCCGACCGAGTAGCCGAGGGTACCGAGCCAGCGGTGGCGGCAACGACGAGAAAGCCTGGGAGGGGGGAGGAGTGGGACAGAGGGCGAGGTGGGAGCACTCAATTCATCAAGGAGTCGACGGCACGTAATTTAAGACTGCTTTTAACTCTTGGGTGTCGCAATTTATGTGAGCTTCTTACAAAAGAATGGCGCTCTTTTCGCTCCCGTACACACCACCACGAGCCAACGAGCGGGCCATCGCCATCCGGAGCCCCATCTACCTCTCGGTTACGGTGGCTTGTACCACCCCCTGAAAACCAACCCTCCCTACGCCGCCGGGGTTCCAACATCCTGAGATCCGCCGGCGCGCAACGATGCCGCTTGGTTCCCTCCCCCCCCCCTCCTCTC
>NW_012026904.1:1054736-1055555 GCF_000956235.1 Wasmannia auropunctata | reverse complement strand
TCTCCTTCCTTCCTTTTCTGTCGCTGTTTCACTCGGCCTCGCCTTCCTTTTCTTTTTTAATATCGCCGTGTATTTTATATTTCTGAAATCCTATCTGATCCTCGTGGACTGATTTATATGCACGATGATACACGCGTGCCGCCACTGCCAACGAGCGGAGAGGCACCGAGAGAGGAGCCATCATATCTGAGGGAATCATCGGGCGGCGCAAACAGAAAATAACTGGGTTACGTTTAGTTTTATTTGGCGCTGCTGGTGGGAGGGAAGAGGAGAGGACGCGAAGGGCGGCAAAACAGAAGACAGTAAGAGAGAGAAAGAGAGAGAGAGAGAGAGAGAGGAGAAACGGCGGGAAGACGATATCAAGAACGGAAGTGCAACGAACGAACGAACGAACGGGCGCGCGCGAGCGAACCTTTATCAGCCTCCAGAGGCACGTGGCCGCCGGTACGGGTCGAGAACGACACCGGATATAAGCGACGGATAAGAAAGTTTCGCGGCGCTATGAAAAATGCAACGGCCGAGTTATCGTCGACGTGAATTTTTCATCGGTGCGAGTCAAGTCCTTGGTCGCGGGAGCTACTCGCGAGATTCTCGTCCTGCCCCCACACCCTCCGCCCCACCCATCGTTCTCCACGTCGGTCGGTCCTTTCCCTCCGCCCACCCGCCAAACGGATGTAACAAGCATCGGGCGTAAGAAGTTCCGGCCTGACCGTCGGTGAAACCGTCCACGGTGAGCGACGCCAACTTCCGCGGCTTCCGGTAAGTCACATGCATGATGCAAAGGTACCGCAGCAACGGTATTATGAACTAGAGAAACAT
>NW_012026904.1:1006644-1054716 GCF_000956235.1 Wasmannia auropunctata | reverse complement strand
TATCCCCTGTGTGCCTTGTCGACTCAGCCCCCCTCCTCTCACATCGGTAATGGTTTTCTGTTCGCGGGTGTGAGCAATCCCGCGTGTGTTGATATGGACGAGTTTTACTTTTTTCTCCCGATCAATTTGTCACAGATTAGGCGGGTTATAAATTCGCGCCGCGTTACGACCCACCCCGCAATTAATGTTCATTGGAACACCGGTGAAACCCGTCGCTACATATTCGATCGTGGTATTCAAACAGGCCGTCTCGGTGCGGCCGGAAAGAGTTGACCGTTCGTATACAATATTATCTTAATTCCCACATTGCAGTAGTCATTAATAAAAATTATATACTCTCTAAAACTCGGAAGAGTGAAATGAACCAAAACGGCTCAAGTACCTATACAAGTGTAACAAAAAGTAAAATTGTACTCTATAATTGGCGTGAAATCACATTCCATTTAAGTAAAAGTGCACTCTTTTCTATAGGAGTGAATTATGTCACTCTACACTTTCGAGTGAGAAATTTTACTCTGATAGGGTCATTTTATCAGTCGATCTTTTATTTAAGCGTCCGCATTCACTCAAATTAGAGCAACAATCGCAATCGCTCTAACACATATATTAGCGGCGAAACCACTTTATGAAGTTTAGAGAGTAACTAAGAAAGTAAATTTTTAATAGCTCAAAAGTGTAACAAACAATCTCTTAACTTGGAAGTAGAAAACGCAATTTGTATGCGAAATCAATAATTTTTTCTAAACAATTACCATTGCTTAACGATGGCCGCGAAGGTATAATGTGCAAATTAACTTCGTACAACCTTCACAGGCGAACTCGTTTTGCGATAGTCTTTTATCGAGCTGCGTGAAATGACAGGCTCAATTTACATCCGCGCGTTAAAGCACGCTGAAATGTGTCGCGGGGAAAAGTGCGCGCCGACCCGTTCGTTTCTCGCGAGCGGATGGACATCGGCGAGAATTAATTGATCGTAATTCTCGCGAGGTCGTATACATAATTAACGAGCGGATATACCACCTGTACCTATGCGCGGAGCTCGCCGTCCTCCTTCAGCGCACGTTACTGCGTGAACGGATCAAGTGGAGATTCTCTCCGTTGGATCCCGCCGAGCCGCGCCCGGTAGCCGTAAGAGGCGGCTCCGCTTCTCTGGACGTTATCAAATCATCGTTTGTTTACGCCTAATCCTTGAATTAATGATTAGGACACCCTTTCCACGTAGCATGATGCGACGGATCTTAAAGCTTGCCGCGCAGATGCCCTGTACCGGGTGTCCTTCTTCGAGTCGAACGGACTTCTCACAGGCTTCTCGCTCGTATATCCGACGAGACTGAAAAAAAGCGTTACGTATAGAATCTAATGGAGCAATGTTTCGTGCGACAAATTCGTGTACAATCTTTTTTTTATGTCGCGATATAATGACATAAATCTGTGCTCAGCTTTTTTCGTAAAAGTATTTTTCACAATGGCGCAGCTGGCTCCTCTGCTTAAGTAATTATCTTTACCAAAATTCTACGCGCATAAATCTTTTTTACCTTTGAACGTTTTTATTCGTAAAAAATTTTATTTCTCGTGGGATACTTGTCTACATCCGGTCTTTTTTTATATTCGGTTCTTCTAAATCACGGACAATTATCTCAACTTGAAATAGCCTCGCATAGAATCGATCCCGTGTACGCAACGACTCGTTTATGAATCATCGGAGCTTCCGGTTTTCTTCAGAGCGTATATAAATAGACTTAAACGCGCTGCGAAATCAATGAGCGGTACGCCGCGCGCTGACGAACTCTCCACCCGTTACATCCTTCAAACTATACGTAGACTCGGTGGCCGGAATATATCCCCTTAATTATCCTATGTGTGCATTCTGAGTGTGAACTCTCCATTAATCATAGGAGAAGAGAAGGGTAGCCGTTGCTATAGCCCGAGCGATTTTAATTCAGACTGGCCGCTCCATATGTATTCTACGGTGCCCACGGGATCATTAGTAACCTTAGGTGGACACCTCCGAGTCGTTCTTCATTCTGATGATGCTACTGCCTCGGTATCCGCCGATCCACGCCGTCATTGGCGAACCGTGCCATCCTCGCGTCGCGTCGCGTCGATTCCATCGCAAACGCGCATCTGCGATTGGCCGGAGATTCTGCGAAAGTTTCAAGATTGAACTTGAGTAAAGTCGTAGTTATCCTCTAATTGTAAGTTATACCCTTTGAGATTTGTACTCGTGAACGAATTGTATAAATTTTGTCATTTTGTAATAGAAGTGTGATACTATTGAATTAATTGAAAAATAACGGTTGATATTGGAGCGATTATCCGTAATATATATTTTGCAATATACGTTACGTATTATATGCGACAGTTTCGAAGATCGATGCCTGACTGGAACGGGAACGAAGATAATGTAATAAGTGAGTATCACTGTAAACTTTTTTTAGATAGCTTTATTCGTCTAGAATAATCCTGCATGCAGCGAAATGCGTTTGCCACGCATTTATCGTTCGGCAGATAGGACGCACTCATGTGCCATGTCATAACGACCATTTCATGGTGAAATAACGTATAAAATGAACTGGCTATAAAGTCTGTAGCTAACCGGGCAACGCGGCCAAAGTTATTCGTACTTCGGCTCGACTATGTTTGTAACGCGAATATCCCATAATTTGACACCCTCTACCTTCGCCGGGCATAGTAACCTTCGCCCGTATATCGAACGTATATCAGTATAATCCGTCTTATAAAACTAAATCTTGTAGATTCTCTGCAACACATCGAGCGAATATTATCGTGAGAATTTTCGATACATTGCTCAATAAGATTTTTCTGCACATATTGAAATCTTATCTGCTTATATATACGTAGATGATACAATTATGGATAAAATATTGCAACAATTATACGTATTCACAATATTTAATCGTATCTCATAAAAGTTCCATAATATGCATGCTCTTAAGTAATTCCACAACAAATAATTTCTGCATATCTCTTGACCTTTATTTTCATCTTTCGCGATCTTTAAATATTTCATTCGAATAAACATAAAATATATCGTAAATAATAATGGACTTTCCAAATGAATATGGAGGAAATTAAAACTCCCATTTATCTATGTACGTGAACCGATACGCCGCATTGTATCCATATTCAATAATACCACGATTTTATCGCCGCCCCGATCTTCTATTATCTACACATCGCGCACAGCCTCCGGCGGATAACGTCATCGCGGCTCGATCGTCGCGGGATGGAAACGCGTAAAGTCCCAATATTCTCGCAAGATCTCCCGAAGGCATCTCGCCGTACGAGAGAAGGGATACGGTTAATTCGCCGCACGGTCCTCTTCTCCTCGAGTCCACGTCGGCGACCACACGCGGATGTAGCCGAAGGCGGTAAGCTGCCGTCGATACATCCTCGTCGATACGGACACGTGTTGGCCGACACCCAGCAACACAGTCCCCCCGCACATCCCCTACCGGGTCCTCCCTCTAGCCGACTCGTAAACATACAATGCAACGCGGCCTTATGCGATATTATATGCGGCGCGGCCACGGCGCGTTATGCCCCGTAACAGCATTCAGAGACGCAGGCTAAACGCATTCGTGACTTTTTAAAAATGTTGCGATTACGTCACGACACGCACGGTGCCCTGGGGCCGAGCGGGGCCTCATTAGTCCGGCCGATCGGTCTTTGTTTCTTCGAGTCGCGGAAGAGGGTGGAAACAAAAGCGATTCGCGGGCGGTGAGATCAAAAGGTGCTCTCGGAAGTTGTCCCCCGACAACGCGAGACCGCTTGCGGAGGGTATACAGAGTGCTCGATTTTGATGAACGAAGTTGTATTCCTAATTGCTAATTGATGTCGGAAGTAATTTTTCTCTAACACTAGTCGAAGCAATAGTAGTTCTCGGAAAGATGGAGATTGTAACTCATACTTTTACGCCGCTAACGCGATCGTCTCAAAGAACGCGTAACTAGCAGCGCAATATATTTGAGATACGTCGAAACGCATAACGAACCCATCTCGGAGGGATCGCCAATGGAGAGATGCGTGGGCCTGCCGCGCGAGAGATAGTCTACATTCTCGCGGACAGAGCGTTCAAGAGTCTACCGATGCGAAAGATCATCAGGTGCAATGGCTCATTGACGCGTTGCGTCAGGAGTTCTGCAAGGACGGCCGAAGGTCCCGCGACCGCGCGGGCGAAATCTATATAATCGATTCTGATTGCATTGAAGCCCGGTAGTAGTGGCGTTGATTGGTGCATTCATAAATATCCATTAGTGGACAATGTCGGTAATGATCGAGCGTGCGGGCTACGCCCTGCCGGGCTGAAGGGCTCCTGGTAGCTCTCTTCTGGTAGCTTTCGTATAGCCGAGAAACAAGACTCGATCGTAGCACGCCATCCGTCTGCATCTCGACGTTTCGTCCTCTTTTTTTTACCCTTCCATAGGCGCACCTTTTTTTCTTTCTCTCTTTCTCTCTCTCTCTCTCTCTCTGGTTCCCCTCCCTCCCTCCCTCCCCCGCCACAATATCTTTCATCCTTTCTCTCTTTCGACTTGGTCGTCTCGTTGGAATGCCTGCCGGATGAACGCATTCGATTTCGAGCCATAATATATCGGGTGACCTTCGATCGACGATGGGCGTAGAAAATGAGCAACGGTCGGACTTGGGGCCCAAGGCCAGGCTTCGACGGGTGCATTGGTCGTCGATGTCCGAATTTAACGAATGTGGGATTACTGTTCCATTAATCCTTTTAGAATATCTCATATAAGATATATTTCAGATTACGCTGAAAGATCGAATGATAATGCCTTTAGAATTTCGGGTACGATTTCACAGTTATCATTGTCAAGTTATCGTGAATTCATTAATATTCTTGCAAAAAGTGTCTTTCAAAGGTATAAAGTAGCCAACGATTGCTCTCTAGGGCGTAAACTTGATGGAAATAAATTCAATCTCAAGAATTCAAATGAAGACGTCGATAGTTGATATACTATTTTTAAAGATACATCGCGATGTAACATCAACGCGTGATATCGAGGGGCGAGAGGGGGAGGGGAAAAGGACATCGATTAGCGATGGAATCAGATTTACTATCGCAACCCGATCAGCTTCTCCACGTTAAAACTGGTTATATCGTTCGTACCAATTAGAAAACTCGTTTCCGCACCGGCGGAGATAGCGGCCGTGATCGTTTCTGATCTTGATCCGCAATTAGTTCCGCCGTTGCCTCACTAATGCTTTGGCTCGTTAAAATTTATCCCATTTTTATGCGATAAGCAGTTTACTGTACCTTACCGTAGCCACTGGCTGATCCTTCGGATAAACCCGACAGTTTATATTCTCTCAAAGAAGCAGACGTATTTTTCGGTGATTTTTTTCGCGTTATCTCATCTCGCTCCTTTGTGGAAAGAGCCAGTTTTTACGGCCACTTACGTCTAGCCTCGGAAGATCGTCACGCTCCAGCTTTTATGCGTGACATAATTTTTGATAAAGGTGAAAAAACCGCGCGGATAGATCGATTTGCATTCGAGTGAATAGGTATGCTCATTAATCGAAATTTATGCGCGCCATCCCTTGTATCGAACGATATATACGAGCGATCGTAAAACTTTATGCGCATAATTAATAATTTATATATTTTTTCGGTATCCAATTATTAGATAATTTAGTACATCTATTAAATGCGGCAAAAACAACAGATGTTTTAAAAAAAAGTTTGCGGCGATTGGCGAATGGACATGTCGGAATTATTCAGCGTCTCATTTACTCGGCAGACATAAAAAGTGTTATAGAAACATTCGGCGCGCTTCCACACAATGTTTTCACACGCAGTTTCTTCGCTGCAGAAGGGGCTTTAATCTCGCGGCCGATCGATATGATGCTGCGAGATCGGGCATTGGCGCGAAACGCGTGAATCGGTCGGGCGAGCTCCGCGCGAGAGATTTTCAGGTCCGCTAGATGAGAAAACCAGTCCTTCGATAGTTCTGACCCCTTCGCATCCCCGCGATCCCCTCTAATCTACCGGGACACAAATCCACGGGCACCCACACACACGCGCGCGCGCGCGCGATACGATACGTGTAGACCCGCGACCGCGCGCGACGGGTATACACGCACGGTGGGGCCCAACTCCGGACAATGGGGGAGTTACCTGTTGAGCATACAGACAGGTGACACCCCGCGTCCCTTTATTCCGTATATCCGTTGCGTCGTATTTTATCGGTTGGAAAGTTTGATTTCTCGTAACCGGCGGCGGGGGCCACAATAAAAATCCGTCGCCGGCTCCCACGCCGATCAGCAGTCAAGAGCGGAGGGGGGGCGGATTACTTTCATAAATTTTCCCCCACTGACTGCGGCCGCATTCGTCGATCGCGCATCGCCGAGGATGAGTAATCCGGAGGTGGCATTGTGCGCGGTGCCCGTGTGTACATCGCTCCGCTTTGAATCCGATCGAACAAGAGCTTCGAGAAATTGGTGAAGAGCAAAAAAAAAACCTAACGCGCTTGGTGGATCCAAGCGCCTCGAATTAGTTGGGGTATGATTTTTGAAAGTAATCGTTAAAGCCTCGCGTAGATTTTCCTCTCACATCTTTTACACAGTTCAAACATACTCGTACAATAACTTGTGATATCAATTTTCAGGATCAGGAAACTGTTTATATTTATCGAGAATATAACTTTCCAATGTGAATCGGCGTGACATTTAAAATTGAGCATTGTGCATCAAAGGGGTTGGCCGCACTGGATATAATGTCTGTGGGCGGGCTGTTTTCGATTTTAGAGATTGCCGTAGATTTAGCATATTCGTTCGGAGCACCACCACCGCGGCGGGTATAAATTAGAATCGATCAACCTCGCTTTTCCAAACTTTCTCCAGATTAGCATCACGTCTGGCAGTTATAATTTGTGAGTGACCCCCGCTGAGGCTCGAACTGAGTCAGGGGTATTCCGGGCCCCTCCGAACGAAACGTCACGTGGACAGTACCCTCGTCAATATCGATACACTCACCCAGATCCTACATATTGGAGTACCCTACGAAATTGGAGTCGAACTTCTCACGGATGCCAGTCGTGTTTGAACCAAATTAAAATCCTGTCAGAATAATAATACCATGCTAACATCCCTTTGGAATTCCAGATCTTTACTCATGCGCCTTTAGACAAATTTCTATGATAATTTCTCTGTTATAAAAAAATTATGGCAATTGCATTGAGTGACTATAGTTGCATTGAGCATTATTGAAATTTTACGTTAAGATTTACGAATAATTGTTTTATTTTAAACTAAAAAATAACAAGATGATTGAAATCAATAAATGATTATTTAATCTGCTTAATTTATTTATAATTTTTATTATATTATAGAGATACAAATTAATATCGAATAAAAATAGAATTATTTTATACAATTACAAATACAATTTGGTTCAGCCTCATATATTTTCATTATTATTATTATTATTATATATATATGAAAATTTTTTTATTAGTCGCTGAAAAATCGTCTTTGCCAGAGAACGTAAAAGTTACGCAGGTGCTCTGGATAATCCGCCTCGCTGTTGCACTTCCGAGAGGAACTATATGCGGCAATCTTTCCCGGAGCAACCCCGAGGTTCTTCCCTGAAACGATCGGTGCGTACGGTTGGCGATAAAGCCGTATGTACAGCGATGCTCCATATATTCATCGTAATCGGTCGTACCGAGATTATGGATGAGACCGTATAATCCGTGTGTGGCTCTTTTCCGAGGTTATAGCGGGTGTACCGATTCTTATTATAACGATTCGGTGGAAAAACAAGTAATGCAGTTCTTTCGTTTTTACCTCCTCCCACACCAACATTCACGTCATTGACTCCTTTTCAGAATTTATACTTGCTAAATCGATTGATGGTAAATTTGACGATTCAGCAGCAAGGTTTGCCTTCGTTTCTCCCGCCTCTTATATGTTCGTATATTTTGAACGTCACAAGAGGCGTTTCTAAGACACGTTGACGCGGTATAATCGTTTCGTCGATTCCCAATTAGGAGAGCGAAATTAAACCAAGTTATTATGAGAGTTATTATTATAAAAGTTATTATAAGAAATACTCGTATAATAATATCATTATGTCAATAATTTCGATTCGTGTCACGGCAACTGTCAGATTCACATTCTGCATTAGTAACATTTATATTTTGCTCACTACATGAGAAACGTGCGGAAGATATGTATAACCATTTCTATCCCTAAATTAAGAGATATCTGATTGTGCGTCTAATTATAAATTTTAACCGATCGGATTTCTTAAGAACGAGTGAATTACTGTTTTAACTGCACGAGTTTAAATTAAAAATAAAATAAATTATTTCAAGTGAATGTATTACAACGTTTATATTGCGGTAAAGAATATAATGTCGCAAAAGTAAGCGAATGTAAAGTGACAGAAAAAAAAATCTTGAAAATCTTCAAGTGAATCGAACAGGAAGATTGAAGGTATAAATTCTGCGGCAACCGCATCCGAGAAGGGCGCGCACGTCGAAGAGCGGAAATCCGCGCTTCCTCCCGCGCGTCATCCACGAGACGATCAAAGTTCAACCTCCATAATCTGGCCTAATCATGGCCCGGTGCCCCCGCGTCTCGACTCGCTAACTTCTGTGACGTGTGCCAAGTCGCGGCGGGTTGCGCGGATCCAAGAGAGGGGCGGGGTGGTTAGAACGTTGGATGAAGGGGAGAGCGAGAGGTGGTATCAGTATCGCTCCGAGTAGGTTGCCAGGCGGGAATAAACCGTTTATCCCATATTATAATTAGTTAAATTCTTCGGGACGTGGAGGTGTCTTTACACGTCACTCAGCCCACTTCGCTTCCAGGCTCATCCACCCTCTCGCTCCACCTCTTACACCCCCCCTCCCTTTGCCCACCCTAGCCGCCTTCTTCCATCGCCCCCCTCTTTCCCCGCCACGACAGAGACGAGCCAGCCGTCCCGACTTAAGTCGTTCACCCGCCTCAGTCGCGCGCGCGAGAGAGCTCTACGTAAGATATTAAACTATCTGAAAATTAGTTAAGTCTTGTTTAAAAGTTAGCCCCCGACCAGCCGGGCAAGTATTGGCCGCGGGCTAACGACGACAGGGAAAATCGACAGCGAGTATCTCCGTCGTGAAAGACTTAATTCATACGCAAGAGCGTATGATGGAATTGAATCTCATTTCTATAACAATCGTGGAAATTTATTACTTGATCTGATATATTGTAGTAAATGTCTTGCCTGAAAAAGAATACTATGAAATAATTAAATTTATGAATCACCATGTTATGTTGCTAATTTTATATATACTTATCTTATATCTTATCTTATATTTTTATACTTATTTTAACCTACTTTTTTAAGAGAGTAGTTGACGAAAGAAGACAAACGTCGAATGCTTGTCGTAGTAATCAGTGGATTAAGAAAAGTTTCTTAATCGGCGACTAAATATTCGCGTTAACAAGTGAATCTCGAAGAAGCTAAATGCGTTTGACACGTTAACGTCTGTTTTCTCGTCTTACACTCTTGCGGGAATCTGAAGGTGTACGCACGTCCCTTAAGGGCATGTTACAGTACTCTTCGAGCCACTTCAGATCCTCTCGCTCCGATACCTTCGCCCGTATCATTACGTACCTACCCTTGAACGAACTGATGCGTACCTTGTGCCTCTGCAGCGCAAACGTTTCTCCGCCAGCCGCGGCGCGTCGATGCGAATGTTGAATAAAACGTATATTTAAAATTTTCACTGAATGCGTTTCAGTTTCTGCAGCCGCAGGTGCGCGATATGGGCAGACAATGTTCCTGTTAACATAAACGTTGTAATTTGTCTAATGGAAGTGCATGATAAGAATATTATTATTTGCCTCTAACACACCGTCATAAATTATGCATGCATTGCACTGGCATTTGCGCAGGTTGCAGTAGTTAGAACTATAGATACAGAAGTCACCGGCGTATACTTAACGTGAAACTTTCAACTGGGTTTAAGACCGAGTACACGGTAGAAAACCCAAGGATTTACGTAACTCTTTAAGTAACTGATTTTCCCCAGCAGCAGTTTGGTGTCGATGATCTTTTTGGATAATTTCCAGAAAATTTTACGTCAAATCTGCTTATAATTCTCTCGCTACATTTTCTGACTTTCTGTTTCCAATAACGGAGATAATATTTTTCGCGCGTCGTCGAGCGCGCGCGAATGCATGCCAAAGGCTTTTTCACACGTTCCTCGCACTACTGGCGGCGGGCAGTGATCGTTGCTGATCCGAATGATTCGGCGAAAGGCAGTGTCTCAGTCCCACCATCTTCCTGCCCTCCCATCCACGCCCTATTCCATCGACGTCAGGCCCGCCATAACTCGACCATGCGAAACAGAACGGGGCATACGAGAGCGACTCTCTCGCCGTGGCGGAATCTGTGTGTGGCCACGAAGGCATGTATAAATACGCGAGGAGAGCCGCGTATAACAAGTTATGGCAGATAAATTTATAGCATCTCCAGTGAAACGCCATTACTTTAAATGCACCCCTCTACTCGGGCGAAAGAGCCATCCTCTTCCGACCGCACGGTTCTTCCTTCTCTTTCCCTCGGCCGCCCCTTCCGCGAGGGCAAAACGGTCTCTATCGGCTTTTACGATTTTTAAATAGCCCGCGTGAACACTTCTGACGTCGCGGTGGTACGACAGCACGTGGCCGCGTACGCCGCCTTTTGTCTCATGCCCGGCCGTTTCAATTCCTCCTGCAGCGGTCGGATGAAACGAATTAATAGCATGCGGCGATTCTTTATGCACATATAATTAGGCAATTAATCTTCTAGCCAGTAAAGTCATATGCCACTCGGTGCTTTACGATGTTTTTCTCCCGATAACTTTAGCAAAACTTTTAAAAGTTTCACGTTAGCGTCCACATACATACATGTATTTTACGTGAAAAATTTAGCTTGCCTGACATTCAATATTACGATATTGAATGCTTACATATTTATTGCTGTATTTAATAGACTCTAATAATTCTTATAAATATATTCGTGAGATATTATTGAAGACAAATTATTATGACAACACCTGCGCGCGTGTATCGTGTCATGAAATACATTTGACAATCAACGAGAGCCAGGATCCTTGATCAATTAATCAAAACTGCCTTTGCAGTCTTTTTGTACACCATGATAATTGCACATAAATTTTTTGCCACATCCCGAGACGCTAATAGCGAGTAGCGTGGTCTGCTGATCGCAGCGAGACGAGCTTTATTAATTCTTTATCGCATAGCTCGTGCTTAATCGTTTCTTATTTCCATTTAATAACGATGATACGTCGCGGGCACGATGAAAATGGGGGGGGGGAAGAGGGAGGGAAAAAAAGAGCGGTAAGAGATTCGGAATACGAAGAGTGAGAGCTCTCTCGCGGAGCGCGCGGCTACCGGAAGCCGATTGACGGAATGACGTCGACCCGATATCGATCGCGACGCGACCCAAGTAAGAACAAGGGTCTGACCGCCGTGTGGGCCTTCTTCACGGCCGTGGTACGGTGTGCCCTATAAGAAGTGATCGTTACTCCACGCCGCCCTATAATCTACACGGGCTAATGACGTCCATTACGTTACTGCGCGTCTCGGCCGCGCTTCGGACCGCTCGCGTCGTCCGCTCGCCGCTTGGCCACGGTCCCCGATACGCGACTCCGGTGGGTGCCGACTCTCGGCCAAGCGCGCGCGCGGCGGCACGGCCATGCGGAACATACTCGCGGAACACGTAGACACACACAGGGCGGCGCGGCGGCGAGCCGTTTATACAGTTGCAGTCGCGGTGCGATGGATTTTGCCACCCTCGTCCGGCGCTTGCATTTTATTGACGACGCGCGTTCAGGAATTCGACGTGCGAAATCTCTTCCCTTTACTACGCGCCATTAGACTTTTACCTTCGGGGATCGAAATGGGCTTTGTTGCACTCGCAATGTTCCTCGCTGAACTTGGACGAGGACGAGGACCCCAAATACGATTTCATCGCTACGACAAGATATGCCTGGCAGATTGTCAACGGAGATAAATGCAATCTTAAGGATATTTACGTTAATTAGATATAATTATATTCGTTAAAAGTTTGTATGTTCGCGATATTCCTTTACTGCATAACATACATAATTCCTATGGCGTTCTTCTTTAATTACTTTACTACTTACAAACGATTTCATACAGTTGATAACTGACACGCGTTATTTAGCAATGATCTTCTGGACACGCGTGCAAGAAAAGACGAAACTGGCTGGTAATTAGCGCATTTGACCAACTCCCTTCGTTATAAGGCTCTCTGTTGATAATAAATCTCTGATTCATTATCCGGAACGTTTAACTTTTTACGATAGCGGGATAGCACATTGGCCGACCTTCCGAAACCCATTCGAATCCTCCGTGGCTCGGCGCCAGGCAGCTGCGGCAAGATTAATGTATATTTATGTACATTTCCGAGCGTTTTTAAGTCGATTCGACGTCTTTCCCTTTTGTCTTCGCCCAGTCAAGAGTTATCGATTAATTCCTAATATTAACATTAAATTTATCGAGTTTCCCGGTTACAAATCTATGGAAATGATACTCGAGAAAATCGAACAAGTGGTCGCGCTATTTTAGCAGGAACGTTTAAAGCAAACTTTCTTGAACGATGGGATCTTTATTCAACGAGTAACATTGCAATTAACCGCAGCCGAGTGACTATAACATACGATAGGTTCATGTCGTCGAAGTAGGTCGGCTGGAATACTGGCACGATCTGTCGACGTTTCGCAACTTTTCGAAAGGAGGGCATTTCTGCTTTGCTCTTCCGTACATACCGGATACGTCGGTTATATTCACCTAGGCGTCAATACAGTACAAATAGTTCGAAAGTTCCAGTTTGCGCGCACGCACACGCGAGATACGTAAACCTCCGCGTACAGCGCACATACAGAGAGGTATGTGCGGTCACGTCCCTTGAACCGGCGTAGTTTCGTTGCGAGCGCGTATATCCGTAGCCGAGGAATTTGTTCGAGTGTATATAGCGAAACACCGACTGTTGTGAGTACCCCGTCCTGTCAGACAAAATGAGAAAGACGGGAGGAAGACACGCACGGCTCCGAAACTAATCGTCGCGCAAAGCTCTGCGTAAACTAAGTCGCCGCGCCTCAGATAAATTTGCGAAAATGACTGTTATTAAGCTAGACGTAATTAGCGGACATAATTAACACGGTAAATTATTAGTTAGTTGAAAAAGGTGATTTTTTTGTTTTCGCGAAAAGACAATGCGGTTTGAATTTTCATTGGATACCTTTATACCTTTTGACAGCCGAAAACGTCGAAGTGTACGTACACCCTCAGAGGGAAAGGGGTGAGGGGCGAGGGGGCGAACATCAAACGGGCGAGAAACGCGGAAGAAAGTGCTTCCTGTACTTTGGCACGGTGGTGGATGGGCTGCGGTGAAAGGTTGGATGTTAGACAGGCTGGAAGAGTCCTTCTAAGGCCATTCTATGTTGTAAGCGCACGGGTAAAACGGGTGTAGCATACGATACGCCTGTCTCTCCTTCTTACCGATAAGTCGATGCGTGATTAGAGGGTGGCATTGTGCTTTGAGGGTTACCTACCTTCCTCCCCCTCCCCGCCCCCTCTCCCTCCGCGTCTTCTTCCTCTTCCTCTTGCCGTTCTGCCGGCAATAATTACAAGCGCGGCGCGGGAAGGCACCTCTTTGAGCTTATCGATTGCTCGGCATTAATAATTGCACGCCGAGGCTCGTTGGCTGCGAATAATCGCCCTGATCTGCCATCCGTCTCGACGCGATCCTGTTATAATATTACCATTATCGTTTAATCATCGAGCGCCCCGCGCTGAACGCTCGCCGTTAAGCGTTTGTTAAGAATTTTCGCGTTTCTTTGTGCATTAGTCGCGATGATAGATTAGATTGCGGTGATAGATAGACTCGGTATATATTATACATGTAACGGGTCGTCGTCCGTTTCATTGCACACGATGACTTTGAGAAAAACGCTGTTCTGTTATTCTACAACTTGCAACACGACGGATAATCTCGGAAAGTGTAGAAGGAAGTTGCTAGATCTTTAAGAATGCAGCACGTCAGCTGAAAATTCATCCGCTCTCTCCCGATCTTGTTGCTGCTCCCCTTTCCTCGTTCGACGCTTTCGGAGCCCTTGCCGAGTTTTGGGGGTAAATTTCACGGGTCAAAGTAAATCCGATCTTCTGAGGGGAGGTTGAGGGGCGCGATAATCGTTACAAACGCGGAGAGAATTCCAGCTGCACGGATTCATCAAGTTTTACATCCATCATTAACATTTGCGATGAAACTCGAGAAAACTGTGCTTACCGATTTGCTAACGTGTTTTCATTTACAATGCTTTCGCGCGAGGCGCAAGCGGGATCAGAGCCGAGATTAATGATGTTATTAATTTTATCAGGCTCGATTGCCGATTCATTTATTGCGGCCTAGTTTTAGGGTACCGCTCTAGAGACTAATTACCCAATAATACGTTTTGTATTAATCATCGATGTCGAGAGAGAAAGAGCGTTACCGTGAAAGTTCGTCCATTGAACGCGAAAAACTTTAATAAATAAATATCCTCGCGCCTATATATGTATATTTTTATATGAATTTCTGCTTTTCTTTGCAGCCACCTTCGCGGAGGAAATTCCAGGCGGCAGAGCCACTCGGGGAGGCCCAAGCGTTTCGCTTTCACGATCGAAGATGTCGTGTTTACCGGATCTACCCCGCAGGTGTCCCCAGGTAAATCAAGTCTCACTTAAAGATAAAGAAAGAGAGAAGGAGGGTGAGAGAAAGATCAAATAATAAAGCGAGATATATGCGAAGAGGAAGGAGGGAGAAAGAGGGAGAAAGAACGGAGGAGGGAGGGGGGAAACACTCTGCCTCGCTCGTACTAAGGACGTATCGATATCCGTGTAACGATATCGCGTGTGCCATCGAAACCGATAAATAACCGACGGCCCGACATAAATCCCGCCTTCGCTCCTTATAAATCCGGCAACGGATAGCGCGACGGACAGTTCCACACGCGCTGGCCGCCGGATTTTACTAATTTTCTGTCGCGCACGGACTCGCCGCGCGCCATCGTCCGCCGCACAAAGGGAGATAAAGGGAAAGGATGCTTAAGCTTCGCAACTTGGTCCTCTCCCTCCTACCTTCCGTTTGGGCTCTCCTCCCCGTCCCTCCTCCATCTTCTCCTCCTCTTCCTCTACCATTCCCCCCGTCGAAGTTTTCTTTCTCTTTAGACGGGCCCAATCTTTCTGTCCTCGTCTCGCTTCCACGTCAGGCCACGTGTACGCGTAGGGAGTTGCACCGTGGCAATATATTTCTGGCATCCATTCCTCCTTCGCCTCGTTCATCCATTCATAATATGCATATGCTTTTGTCGTCCTGTCCCTGTTGGGCCCGTTTTTGTTGGGCCATTAGGGGCCTACGTATCAATTTTTCTTGTGCCCGCGACGCCACCACCGACGCCGCCGCGCTCGACTCGGGATCATTCCGCAATGGGGCACGGAGAGTCGCAATTCATGCATGGATCGTACTATTGTCAATATAGATTTAAAATGAAAGCTAGATGTAACGCTTCTTATTCGATTTCAACCGTATATAAATAATCCATTTGGATTATAAATTCGTATTCTGATATTCGAATAACTATTGGCCTATCAATCAGAAGTTTCTGCCAATAATTAAGAATAAAGTACCTACACTTGATATTTTTTCTACGAAAAAAAAAATTAGGCGACACAACCGTTGTGTCTCGCGTTCACGATTTTGGGGGAATGTTTTCTTAATATTCCTAATTCAACCTACCAGACAGCGATAGATCCGAAACGCTTAAAGAGAGAGTATTCGACAGGTCGATTTCTTGGAGGGGAACGATAATGAATCGGATTTACCTCTGACTAGCACAATTTTCTAATTGCTCGTGGTAATTAAGGGTTACCCGGAGGATCGTCTTCCACCGCGAGCTACCGGGAAAAATTACCTGGTAGACGTACCTTTCACTCCAATTCTTTACCACTTTCTCGACGTTTTGACCTTCGAGAAGCGTCACGGAAGTAGTTTAATCGTAAATTAAGTGCACGGTAGATAGTTAGCAGCTCTGTGCATCAAAACGTGTCTAATTAATCAAGGATTAATCTTTCTAGTTAACGGAGCAGACACGGCGCGTTATGAAATTAAACAAATAATTACTAACAATAATATGAAACGCGCCGCGCTTAATATTTATTACAATGCAAGCATGTTACACAGAATTCTGAACCGATTTAAAATTGACTTAAAAGAAAACCTATTATTAGGCTTAAAGTCGGCATTCTGGGACACCCTGTATAAACCTAGCTGCTGATTTATTTTATTTTCGAGCAAATTAGTAATGTTTTACTTCTGTCCCGTCTCAAGCGATTTTGGTGCGACTAAAAATGCAAAGGGTCGTGTCCAGGCGCGTGGAATTACCGACGCGAGGAAGCCCACTCGAAATTCTCCCTGTATCTCGAGATTCGATCTCCTGAGACGAGAGACGTGATTGCGCTGCCTTATGACTTTCTTCCTTTTTTCCTGCGAGATCCTCCCGCGGGGACCAAACCAGTATCGATATCCCCGAGTCGGGATCGAGGCGTCACTATCCCTCCCCGGGGGAAAGGGAAGGAGCTAAAACTTATAACCCCGTAGAAAGGTAATGACTCTCAATAAACCATCGATCCGTATGCCTGCATCGGGAGCCCGCAGGACGTGTCGCGTAAGAACTCAATATAACCGTCCCAAAGAAGGGAGGTGGAGATATGCCGGGAGGCTTGCCGCGCCCAGGACCACGGACTTGGCTCGTAAAATAAATCGGTGACATCCTGGAAGGCTGGTTAGGCGATTTGTGTGACGGACAACGCTGCGGAGGGAGGGCCGCCGTTATGAAGACGTCACCAGCTAGCCCGTTCGACTCGATACCGCGGGAACGCTGTGCATCGGCAGATTCATTTGTCAGAGAGACGTCCGTATCGCGCGGTTGGAGGTCCCTTCCACTTATGATCGACCTACCGATTTCTTTATCAGCGCCCACGAGAGCTGATTGACTTATTATTATTCGTCAGAGGGACGATTTGACGATGACGTCGTCAAGGTTGTCAGCATGCGAGGGGAGAATGCGTAACAGAAGACATGGCTTTCATAAAGACATCTTGAATGACAGAAATTTATTGAATAGAAGTTTATTGAACCTAAGACGTGGAGAGAATGCCGTAAGCATTATAATTTTATTTTTTTATATAGTATTCTACAAAACAATCTTCGTGATAATATTCTAGGTATTCAAATAAATTTACATAAACAAGAATAATTTCAGTGAAAAGAATGAAATAATTTTTGAAAGTAATTAATGAGAAAAATATTAATTAAATTACGATTTTTTTATTGCGTCAGAAATAAAAGTGAACGCTGTACAAGGAAATTTTTTATACTTATTCGTATGATTCGATTAATGTTGCAATTTATCTGCAGAAATGATTTGTTGCAATATCGCGGTGGAGATTTTCTGGTATTCTCATATTACAGAAAGACTTTTGTGCCGTTAAGAAAAAAAAAAACTCATTGCGAAAAAGATTTTGCGCGATGGAAATAATCCCACGTATACCGGATAATAACAGTAAGTTCCACCTCGAATGATGCTGTGAGATCTCGAGAGGTGGAACGTTACGCAACAATCACAGTCACGATTCGCGATCGCAGTGACATTACGATCGTTGAAATGTCATCACTTTCAGCTTATAGATTTTTCGCATCGACAAAGATTGCCTGAGATTATGTTGTCATAAATCACGAGGCTGAAAAGACTTTTTTTCAGCGTTTGTGTGCAATAATAATTTCCAGTCTGACGATAAAGATCTGTATATTGGAAGACAAACGGTCTCCACACAATATCTGATACGACGCGATAATTTTCCTTGCGCAGTTTCATGTATAATTCTTGTAATACGTCCGCGTGTGCCACTAATACGTGTACTGCTGCGGAGATAAATCCCGGTATCAATTGCGTATTAAATACAAGTTAGAGATGCAATAAATTAGAAAGATAAGTCTCTCGAAATAAACCCAATATATATCTTCTCGTTTTATTTTTTTTTAGCTGTTTTCACAATTACGGCGAATTAAATTTAACGTGAATAATGGGATCAGATCAATAGCGCCGAGAGGGATACACTCTCTTGAATTGCTTGCACACCAGAATGCATCAGCGTTTTCCTAAAATTAATAAAATAGCATACAAAGTAAAGACCATGAATATTAATGTGAAGTATAAATCTCGTGGGCACGCCCATATCTCTAAAAAGTTCTATCGATATGAAACAGCGTCTACCTGCAGCGCCCGTTAGGCGCGCGCGATAGTCCGATCCGCGAAAATATATTATTCCAAGATCATTGATCGAGAGGATCGTGGCCGAACGATATCTAAAGCGATATGTGTGTATAGGATCACCTAAATCATAATTCAAGAAAGGGAGAGGCGAGTAGAGAGGGAGTGCAGTGCGTCACCCATTGTCCAAAGGCGGGTGTGGTTTTGTCGTTGTTGGACCAACGCGTAGGATGGTCTACCTGGGCCTCATCGGGCCCCGGGAGAAGGCTATACCCGTCTCTCTAATGCTAATATAGTCTCCGAAATTGTACGAAGGCGAGACATGTCCTGTCGCTGAATTTTGCAACCATAAATCCATCGGGCACCGACGAGCGCGCGGACGCACTTCTCTTAATTCTTGGTTGTGATAATAGACAGTTTTTTTTCGGCAGGGAGAGTCTTTCATAGAATAAAATCTTGATTTTCTCTTATATACAAAAAAGTTTTATCATAGGCCGACTTCGATAGATTTTATTTCAACAGAAAATTGCCTTTAATTTGTCGTAGTTTAGATAAAGAGAGAAAAATTATCACCACATTCTAGTCACAAGTAGTCCAATTTTAAGACATTCATTATATGTTATCGAGGATATTGACATCAGATTAATCTTAACATTCTCAATTACGTGACACTTAATCTCGTTTTTCTTCATTCTTCGGCGGAGAGAGGTGAATCAGGTATCAGAATGCGAGCGAGTCTAAAGGGGAACCGATGCCTTTTTTTGTCTAAACGGCCATAAATTCTTGGATAATGCAGGCCGTCTCACACGGCGTATCCCGGACGTCGCAGCGCGAGGGTGGTCAGGGAGGACGGAGGGGGGAGAGACGGTTACGAGGGGAAAAGGATATTATTAATATTTCAGAATTTATAGGGTGGCGGTATTAGATGTGAACCCTGCTATACGGCCGCGGACGCGTTGTGGAAGCCGGCGTGAAGGATCCAATCACGCGACTACGCTGTCCGTTATGGCACATAAATTGATATTATATACGGAACCGCGCGTGTTAGCGACCCGATGTGCGGATGCATATATGCGGGCGTCTGACGCGAGAAGAAGGCGACTTCCCCTCCGCGCGCGAGCGAGTCTTTCTCCCGAGTCATCGAGCCGGTGTCAATTACAATTGCTGATTCGAGATTGATCGTATACGGGTGACGCTGGTAATCATCATTAAGACCTCCTTGTGTGGACGGGGCACGTTTCACGAGAAATTTTATGGGCATCGTCCGATAGCCCGCCTTCGAAGAGCGACACTACGGATAATTTCGGCTGGAAGAGAAATGTGAAGAGAGAGAGAGAGAGAAACCGATTAAGCGGAAGCGGATCATAAAATGAAAGAATGCATTCATGTCATTCGTGTTATTAATAAAAATGAGAATCGTTGTATTAATAAAAATATTAATTTTTTTTATACATTAAAAATCGATATTTACAAGAGTAAATCCTAGATGTAATGCATTGTTATTTTGATGACGGCAGTTGGTGACTTCAAGATAGTCGTATATCGTGGCATATGTTACTATACAACTCACGACGATTATGCAAGCGATTATGTTAGTACGTCAGATACGTTTAACTGTCCGTGGCGGCGCGTTTTCCGGATCTGAACATTGGTCGCACTGAACGCCGCGGACTTTTCTTCGTAGTGTGAATGCCATAAGCGCGATAAATTTCCCCTTCAGAAACGACAGAGAGAATTCCAAAAGTTCCCGATTCAAAAGATGGCGGGGAACGAAGGCAGCTGAGAGAAAGAGAGAGAGCGAGAGAAAGAGAGAGAGAAAGAGAGACGGAGAGTAATGAATTATGCATGAAAGCTTCGATTCGCGGATTAAGCGAGCACAGCCCGTAGTTCTAGTGCCTCTATTCTTCGTTCTGGAAGGCAGAGGTAACCAACCGTAGTCGTCCGTGGCGAATGTCGAAAGACTCGGTCCGTATAGAATGAAGTGGGATCGTCAAAGGGACGGAAATCCGTGGAAAAGATGACCAAAGCGATCCAGTTTCTTTTGAATAACTTCATCCTTGTTATCAATATCGTGAGGCGACGTCTGGCTGTCCGCGAGCTTGCAGGAAATAATTAATTTGTACACCACGCCAACATCTTTCTGTCGACGCGTCGCATACGACTCACGCATACATTTGCACAATATATATTCTCTCTCTCGTCGCGAACGAATTATATTATATGTAATTTTCACGCCACAAAAGAGGGCGTATCACGTATTATTTATTCAGCAAATAAATTACAAACTTGAAGAAAATGTTCTTTTACAATAGCGTAAAGCCATCATTAGAACAGTCAAAGCGTATTAATTGTTAATGCGTTTTAATCATTCTTTTTCCTATAATCTATCTACGTACATACACTTACAATTATCTGCATATTCTCCGAAAGTACCGGAAAGCTCGCCGAATTCTCGGTACCTTCAGAGTTTCATGGAAACCGCGGCGCAAGGGCTCTCGCAGGTCGAGATTGCATTCTGGCACGTATGGTAGTTTCCAAGATGGGTATTTGATAGGATGCGGCCACGTAGGATACGTAAACGCGGCGTATACTCGGTAGATTAGGATGATATAATTACGACATTAACATAAGTCACCGGGCAGGCACAGCCGCGGAATAGTAATCGTGTCGAACACGTGTGCGCCGTCGTCATCGTTTGTTTCGTTTTACTGCACTTTCGTTTCTGCCCGGCCGGGCAGTTCCTCAGGTTCACGAGCGCTCAGTCAGGGTTAAGCTTCGCCTAAATGCCGAGATATTTATCGCAAATTGTCGAGAAAAATCTCAGGAGAGAGAGAGAGAGAGAGAGAAAGAGAGAGAGAAAGAACACCGCTATTACATACAATCGCGACGTCGAAATTTCCCGTCTTGAATTTTCGTTATTAATGTATGGCTAACATGGATAAATTAAAAATTAATTAGAATCTTAATCTAAGAAGAGACACATAAAAAATCTTTTTTGCTGAGGCTTTTTTGTAATATATTTTTATCTCGCATTTCTATTTCTAAATATAATTTAGATACGAAATTATTCTGTCATGTGACAGACAGGTGAAATCGTAATTCAAATTAATCTTCATCGCATTTATCAATTACTGACACTGTTTGAAGTCATAATTCAGACGTCAATTGTGCAATAATTTAGTGATTCTACGTGGCCGTATTTTTATCGTCTTCCTTAACACATTCTACAATAAATTTCTCAAAAAGATTTCTTATGTAAGGAATGTACTATAGATATATTAGAGTCATCGTGTCATGGCATTTCCCATCATTTTATTTTTGCAAATCTTATACATACTTCCATTCTCGCAAGCGAATGCAGGAAAGAAATCCATAAAGTACAACGAAGCGAACCCGCTCTCTCATCGATCGTGAATTTCGATCACGCAGGCGGGGTCGACCCCGGGCTGCATTACGAAAGAGCCGCTGCGCGCGGTCTCGGTCGCTGCGCAACGCGCCGTCAAAAACCGATCGGTCGGTGACGCGGTGCCTTAAGATGCATCATAATTATCATGGATCGCCCGCTCGCCCCTTCTCGCTCCGCCTCGCCTTCTCGCGCGGGTGGAATACGAAGCAGTCGGCTTTCCCTGTATCAGGTACGAACGTTTCTATTTATGGCTGCCGGCTCCCGGGTCCCCGGACGAGTTATGATATTGTTTCGGTCGGTTCTCAGAATCTACGCGATCGGTGACTCGGATAAACCGCGGAGGAGAGCGAGAGAAAGAGAGAAAATAAAACGAAGATAAAGTCGCTGCGAGCGAGAGGTACGTCTTGTATCTCGCCTCGGTACGCCGCTGAACGAAGAGGAGATGTAAACGAGAGAGAAAGGAGAGAAGAAGAGAGGGACATATAATTTTATTTCTTCATCAAAACAACGCGCGACCCGCCTATCTTTTATGATCGCTTGACCGCTTCATTAGTTTACCGGTTTTCCGAAGGTTCTCCAAGCGCAGCCGTTGCTCATGCTGTTAATCATTGCTTGATTAATACTATTGACATTTGTCAATAGTCTTAAATGATATTGTCGGTGCGTTATAATATGTTATATGAGACACTTATAGTTTATAAAAATGTTCTATTAAAGTTAGATCGTAAAGATTTGGATTGTATGACTTAACCAACTTGACAGTTGCAACTGCCGACTGAATCAACTGATCTCTGTCAAAGCTTAGCTCTATTGTTATTCAAAGAGTGAAAACTTTCCATTGCGTGTTACATACGTTTCGTCAGTAGCGAATGATCATTGACGCATCCAATGGGTTTCCCCTATCACGACTACATTTCTCGTGTCCGATCGTGGGACTCTTCTCCTCTGACACACGGTCACGTAAGAGCGGAACGGAGAGTGAAAGAGAGAGAGAGAGAGAGAGGGAAAGTTGACCCTCTCAAGAGTTGGCCGAGGTTAGTTATGGAGCCGACGGTCCCTGCGCACGCGGTTACAGAAGTATTTGAATGGCTGTCGGCCCTTGTAAGCCGTCAAAAAGTCAAAGGGAAACCACTAAAATCAGTTAGGGATCTCAACTATGCACGAGAGCGAGAGCGAGTGTGCGTGGCGACGGCTCGCGCGAAGAAGAAAGGACGGTGGCTCCTTCCCTCCCGCGAGGAGGGAGAAGACGTTCCCGTGTCCGTCCGCGCGCACGAAAGAAGAACGAAGAGGTAAAAGACACGAGCCCGGCCGCGGGAAGATGGGGAGTTTATGGAAATTTCTCCTTCGGAGACCGTTATGCACGTCTCGCCTATTTCCGTGACCAAACGTTTATTGGCCGCATTTTGTCCTCGAGACAATAGTCTCCCGTTCTTTATAGCCGCGCCGATATCTCACTGAAAAATTATAGCCGGAAAGCCGGTACAGTTCGGAACGTAGAGACGAATGTATACGGCGGATATTCGCGTCTTCTCTCAAATGAAACTTAAGTACAAGTATAGCGAATTTTCATAGCCGGATAATATATCTATGTGATCAAAAATTTTTTAATTACGCAATTAAAAAATATTTCATAAGGTATGTCACTTCATTTGTGTGGTGTGATGATGAAACTAATTTTTTGCGTAAGAGAAAACGAAAGCATATAACGTAGAAATTTTACATGAAGGCATTCTGAAACGAACATCGATCGCATATGTTCGAAAGAATCCTGATGGACGTTCGGCGTTTCGCACAAAAAAAAGAGAGAGAAAAATATTCAGCCCTCCCCCGGTCCGTTCCTCGCATTTGTTGCGTCAGCGACAAATCTCGGCCTGGGAACTCGCAAATTGCCAAACGCACCGGCATCAGAATTCACGTCGACGACGACGGCAACGTTAACACGTACACGCGCAACGATGTGGCAACACGTCCCGTCGGTACACATCTGCGCGGCTCGCGATATGCGCCGGCTAGGTACACACAGTACGTACCTACGAAGATGCGGATACATTTTTTACAAAACGTTTCTCATTCCGCGGCGCATTACCGGAGAAACGAGAAAGGGATGATGCGCGGAGGTAACTCGGACAAGGAGGACACCAGCAGGACGAAGGAGAGAAAGAGAGATCCCCCCCCTCCCCCCTCCGTGAAGGGGAAGGAGGGAAAAAGCGGCGTGGAGGATGGCGAAGGGACAAGGAGAGGCAGGGACGAAGGGCGGAGGGAAAGGCGAGCCTGAACATTTCGTGAAACAAGGAAAAATGCGACTCCGCCGAGGCACGACCGCAACATTTTTGTCTTTACAAAATTATGTATTCCGCGGGCCTCCGCCATATCTCTCAAAGCATAACAAGTTCCCTCTGTGTCTCTCCCGTTCCTCCTCCACCTCTTCTCCGCCGCCTTCACTCCTCCTCCGCAACTCCGGCTCTTCCACGCCGCGTCTCTTCTTTCGCTGGTTCTCCCCGGGTCTGCAACCGGGACACGTCTGTCCTTCTTCCATGCCGGGGCCATATATCTGCCTCTCGTAACGCGCTCCTTGTCTACCTCGCCTCTACGTCGCCGTATCCGTCCGTCTCCCGTCCCCGTCCGCGCGAGCAACATCCACACCCACACGTCGGTCCACGTCTTTCCGCGGATCCATCCACGTCCATCGTTTCCCTTCGACGAACTCGTCCAGATAGGGGCCAACTACCGAATTCGCGACCCTGCGCCGTCGAGCCTACCGTGGGATAATCCCGCGGTAAAGGGAATGCGAATAACGTTGCGGCGGCGCTCGATATTTATTTCCCGTATTACGATGCCCGGATCGTTTCAGAATTAATTAACATTCTCGTTGCGAGATGACCCGCGGATGGATGATTATGAAACGCGGAGAAACTGATCAAGCGCGTCTCCTTTCCGTGACTTTAAAATTCCCGGCTATTGTGGTGCTATTGTTGAAGCTATATCGCGAAAGAATATAGAGATCTTACCAGATGGCGGGACTTCCGTCCGATCCGAACGTTATCCCGCACGATCTTCCGCGGTATTCCGATAGCCGGCCGCAGAATGGTTTCGAGCCCGAATGATAGATCGACGAGCGTCGCGCGAGCGGCGATCCTATCGGTTTCCACGGACGGAATCCGTCACCGTCGACAGCCGCACGTGAACTTTACGCGCGGAACAGCCGTGCCAGTTGACACGGATACCTTTTTCTCCCTCTCGATTTTCTCCACCCCGCCCCTGCCACTTCGTTCCCCTGCGGTCCTTTGTCTCAAGATGCTGCGAGGATGATACGACGGCGAAGGTGTAATGGATCGCCACACGACCGGGCCGGACCTGAACCCCTCCTCCCGGTAAGGAACACCGGGAAAGATCGGTGAGATTACATGGAAGCAGGGCATAATGTCCAAACAGTTGCTCGTCAACAAGCGGCTAACGGTCCACAAAATGTCTACCAGCCCCGATCGGATCCTGCCATCGAATTCCTAGCGGATGATCGACCGTCGAACGTCGAAATCTCCGCGAGATACCGCTGTGTAAACATAACACGGAGATCTACTATAGTATATTATTTACTCTTTGTAGATCATTTGGCATGCCCGATGCTGCGTCAATCGATAACACTTGAGCATTGTACCAACGAATCGTGGTCTAGAAAATAACATGTTCTCTATCCATGAGGATTACGTTATTATTAAAAAAATGAAAAAAAAATAAAGCAAACATTTTTCGTGAGAAATAACAAAAGATTTCGCAGATTGATTTTCTGATTAAACTCAACGTCAGGCAGATTTGAAATTAACCCACGGCCGCGGGAAAAACCTCCGCCGCTGCAGACGTTATAACTTAATCGACCAAAATTGTTACGACGAAATTATTTTCCGGACTCATCAATAAGAAAGTTTCACCGGTGAATCGTGAGAGAGAGAGAGACGCGACTTATAATATGTCTATTTAAAGATGCAAGACTCTCCTCGTACTGTGCCTCAGCGCAGTTTTAATGAATTCTTCAGTGGCCGCCGAGCCGTTGAACCACGTTAAGCCGCGATCCAAGATCGTTCAGGTGGGAACGACTTTATTGGACTTCCATTAAAAGCGGGAAGAGAGAGAGGAGGGGGGGGGGAGAGGCATCGTGCATACACGTGCGTATATAGACATGTATAGGGCTGTCGTAAATCGATCGTTGCGCAAATTGCCCCGGCCTAACATCTGGCATCGTATTCGACTCTATCAGCCGGATCACATCCAAGCGGCGGTGAAGGACAGAGCAGCCGGGAAAAGATTGGGATTCGATAAAACGAACTCGAACTTGTAACGCGGCGGTGCAAAGTGCTTTACTACGGGGGTAAAAGCGGAGTGGTTAGATTGCGCGCGAGCGCTCGGTATATGGTCGCGCGGTAACGAAGAAAGAGGGCACGAGTGATGAGAGAGGGACAGATCGCGTCGTAGGAACGAGTTTCGCAGGTTTTTACGAGCACGTGATCGCCGTGGTAAACGAGTAATCGAATCGCCATGAATCCCGGTTAATCCGTTCCGCGAGTGTCTATTGCGCGCCGTGAACCATTCGTCACGGGGACAAATGCGACCGCGCATGCAAATTCTCTTTCAGCGCGCGAATAGTTGCAGTCGTGAAAAGGGTTGCTTGTCGACAATTAAAAAAAGAAAAAGAAAAAAGATATGGTAGACACGGGCCGTTTAGCGCGGAATGAAACAGCCGAAGAGAGTCTATTGTTTATATCCTCTGTATAAATTACATTTGAATTATAATTTGGACGAATATATCATGAGATAAAACGATTCTAAACTGACTGGCTTTAATCTTCCGATAATTAAGATTACATGAAAATTAAATGAATAAAATATAAAATTAATAACTTAGTAATTAATACGTTAAAAAATGACGTTGACAAATGATGAAGGACAAGTGTCCCTCGCCTGTCTTGAAGAAAAGTAATTATCCCATTTAATCCTGTTAGAGATTCTATCAGATTAATATAGGAAATAGGAATCATATATAATGGATGCAGCACGATCGAAGATTACCAAGAACGCAATTATTATTTGCATGCTCACACATACCTATAATATAATCTGCTATTTCATTTTAAAAATGGACTAATTAATTATGACATTTAATTGTAATGTATATTTTTTCTTACTAATCCATCCAATTTTCTCTGTACATTGTTCGAGTTATCAGCTCACTTACAATGTCAGGGTTGCATGGAAAAATCCCAGACGAACTGTACAAGTCCACCGTTGATACCTTTTTGCTTCTCGAACAGAAGACCTTCATGGCTTTTTACGAGTTTCTTTAATAGCGATAAAGAGTCTTATCTCCAGATCCGCAAGTCGTTACCTTCGCTGAAGATGTGCCCCGGGCGTATGTGCACAAGCGCATGTACGAATCGTCTTTGGCGCGACACTTTTGGCCGCGCTGTCACGGCCGTGTCAGGTATAATTTTTTTAACATTGCCGCGCATTCGTACAATAAAGTACCCCCGTTAACGTGACACGAGAATTATGATTGCAATTATCCTTCGCGCTTTGTTACCTGTCGGTCTTATGCTCAAGATGAGAGCTTCGTTCACACGAAACAAATATTTTCTCATCGCGCGAATATAGTTTGCATCTCTTTAATATTCTTACATTTCTTTCAAAAAAGTTATTACACGGTTCATTATTCGCTTTATGCTATTTATCTATTTTGAGCGCTTTTTTTTTTTCATTGAAACCATCTAATGGCATGTTACAAATAACATGATATTTTCAAGCCGGCGATTCCAATGTCTATAGCAGATACGGAATACAGTTTTCATAAGTCACAAATGGATCTACTGGCTCGCTTCCTCGTTACATTAATTAGTAACAGTCCGACCATTTTCCGTTCTAACGTTAATAACGTCGAGGCAGATACTTAGTGAAAGATGCACCATACACTGAGCGCGCCGTGGCCATTATTAATTTAGCTTTATCGAGCTAAAAAGACGTAGCTACTGCTGTTGCTAATTGGAAGATTAGCTCGTACAGATGTAAGTAGAATCGCCGATTGCGATCGTTACAAACGAGGGCTCGAATAACGTCGCCGGGGTCCTGCTTTCCTTTTCGCCCGTTCGCTCACGTGAGAAAACGTTCAATTAGCCGCGGACGGAATCGACAGGACGTCCGTAACGATCCTCGTAAAGTCACCGACGAATCGCTACGTTTCCAGGATCCAGTTAAGGCCGCTCATAAGGCTATCGATAGAAGCGAGATCAGTATCGGCCAGATTTAAGACTGCGGCATGCCCGGCATTCCTGATGATTCTATTTCGGCCCTCTCTCGCTCACTCTTGATTTCTAATCCTGACGCTCGGTCTCATCTTTATGTCATCGGATCTCCGATAAATCCATCGGCTTTTCGTATCTCGTACAATAAATTCTTCGGGCCACGATCGTGAATGCGATCACATCCTTCGAAATAGAAACCTGACGACCGGTATCTTATAATCGATTCTGGTATTTTTATAACGCGCAGCTCTAACAATAAGAATGAAATCGAGACTGAAGAGCTCACGAATCTATCGGTTATATATTTCCAGGTTTCCTGAAGCTACTGCCAAATCGATCAAGTACGAATTGATTGGGAAAGAAAAATGAATTTTATCAAAGGAAATAAGTGGAAGTTTCAGACATTGACCAGTGACTCTTAGGACAAGACAAAAAAATTGCCTGTTCTTACATCCGCATGCAGACACTCGACTTATACACACATACGCGCACACATGCGAAACACCCTCGCAAAACTCGGCCGTGTATCCGCGCTCTCTTTCTGCGGGCCCGCGCCTAACATACGACCATTAACAATCATAATAAAAGGTCCGCGTGTGCGCGATCGTGTGCGGCGTGCGGTGACACGCGTGCCCGGGTACTCTCTCGCGGGCACCTCTCTCGCCTCTCCTCCCCGCGGAGATAATTTTAATTTAAACAAATGGCCGGGAGGGCGGCATCTTTGTCCGCGTCTTGTATTATTTATACTCGACTACTCCGCGCGCACGTGCGCCGCTGTGTCATCGGCGGGACGGGTGCGTTTGCCTCTTGTCGCGCGTCAATGTTTTCCAGAACCCGCCAGGTATATATACCTGGCCGGTGTCTGGACCGTCGTGGCCGGGCCGGCCGGTCGACCGGCCTGACCCTTTCTCGCGCAGAGAGTCCTTCCTCTCTCCGAGACTCTCCCATTTCTCGCCGCAGCGGCCGCTCTCCGTTTTTACGTTGATTTATGCGATCACGACTAGAGACGCCTTCTCATCATCGCGCGCAAGTGTATTTGTAATCCTTTGTCCGGCCGAGCTGCGTTTACGCGCGCGCGGCTAATTGCGAGAATGGCGTCGGCTCGTTAGTCCGTTTTTCGCGACAAATTATAGTTGTCTCGTTAGCCGGCGTTAGAAACGTTAAATCTCGTGGAATAAATCAATTTGCTGGATATTAACATACGCTGTCTTCGACCCGTGCTTGGTAGAGACTAATAATTATGTATATCCGCGCGAGAGAGAGGTAGCCTCTATCTAATTAATCGCAAGATTGTACATAAAAATGTTCTAATATATTTATATAACATGACCGACACGAGTGTTTAATTTTAATGATGAAGTTGCTCTGTGCACGATACGCGATTACATGAAATTGCTAATGAATTTTATCTTGTTGAAATTAATCAAATCGCCGTAAAAGAAGCGTACGATAATCCGAGCATCGCATACGGAATTAGCGTCCGCGCTCGTAACGCGGGAGATGGACTTTAAAATCCACTTTCCGCCGTAAGCGTGCTCTTATTACGATAACTCCGGTGATATAAAGAAAGTAAAGGGCGACATTTATTAGTTTACATAATCAGATCGACGAATGTCGCAGGTGCGCTTAATGACGAGCGCGTAAATTTCGCGCGGGCCGGCGTTTCGGCGACGGTTATAAGCTTTCCCAATAAGATCATAAACGGGGGGAGAGGGACTCGCCCTGCTAATTACTTATTCGCGTATTAACGGTCCCGTCCGAGGCGACGAACGGAAGCGCCGAGGCGCACAGTCGGCGACGGCGCTCGGCCGAGACGCGCGCGGATTTTTTTTCTGCCGGCGGAAGCCCCGAATCCTCGCGTTTCAAAACTAATAGCGGCCAATTGTCGGCGTATCGCGCACTTCGCCGTAATTGGTGGAATAAATTGAAAAATTAGCAGAACGCCGCTCGGTAGGCTGACTCATCAAAGTCCCCGAGCGACTCTCTCCAGGCGATCCGGCAGGGTCTGCCGATAATAACCGGCTGGAATGTCATACGGTCGCGCGCACGGCCACTCAGGGAGAACCGGATCGCGACACTATTTATTTATTAAATATTATGCCAAAATGCAAATGTATTGTAGAAGAAACGGCTTGGCAAAATCCGTTTCGTACGATATGACGAGAGACGACGCTCGGTTGCGTCATCGGCTGTTTTCTTTTTCATCGTCACTTATTGGCGTGAAGTCGCGTCTTACTTGACGCGGGATTTTTTTTGGGATTCATTACTTTTTTCGCGGTTACTCTCAGCTAATTGCTCTCCTCCTATATACGCACGTTTCGAATTCGGTCGCCAAAAGTATCTTTAAAATACATTTATTAAAAATCTTTAAAATCTTTACAACAATAAAAATATTTATAATATTTATAATTTTTTATGCAACGTTGATGAAATTATGCTGTACATTTCTGATTGTTAATTCGTACATTTCTAAAAATTTAAAAAACATTTGAGATAATGGAAAACGCGATAAATCGAGGAGCTGTTTTATATCTAATGCACATCTTGCGTAAAGCGCCGCTCAATTAAGAAACTTTTTATAATTTCAATTTATCATAATTCTATCCATAGATAAAATGAGAAATAAGTAATCAACTTTGTAAGCTTCAAATTAAACCTTACATTCGAACCGACGCATCTAAATGCTGATCTCCCGATAGTCTTTCAATCCTTTTTGCACTTCACGTCCAAGGCTCGCCGTTTCCATCATCTTCTTCGTATAACGTGGGTTTCAATATCTTCAGCGTGGGACTCGACGGTATTCAGAAAATACGATTTGCCGGTCTCGCGAGCCGAAGAAAATCACGGAATCGTCATGAAGCCCAGCGCCAATCATGGAGGAAGAGAAGAGAAGGCAGATGAGGAAGAGGAGATTGAGGAGGAGATGGAGGATCAAGAGCAAACGAAGAAGAGAAAGACTTGCAGCAAACGCAGAAACCATTCGCTCGGACTGTGGGGAAGAGAGTGTGTGTCGGTCGAACGGTACGAGACAGAGAGACAGTCAGCGGAGGAGATCACGACGGAGAGCGCGGCGGCGCGAAAGGGAGGAGGAAGACGGCGCGGTGAGGGACGAAAGTGAGATGTAGAAGGGAGGACGGGGGGGACTCTCCCTGTCCCCCGAGCTACCACGCGGCCTCTATGGGGCCCTTTGATCTTTGCCGCTCTTCGCTTCTGCCTCGCTCTATCGACACTTCATACTTCTACGGCTGATCGCCGCCATAAAACATTATACCGAGACTCCGTAGAAAGAGAGAGGACGGGAAAGGGTGAGAGCGCGAGGGAGAAAAGGAATCGCGAGAGAATCGCTCAGACCCGACGGCTGTGCGCCATTGTGTCCGGCATATACACAACGTATACGTGCGCATGCAGAACGTTGTAAGCACGATCCGCGCAATGATGTACTTTTCCGATGGTTTCTGTACCGCGTTCGGCGGAAGTATGATAAGACCTTGCCGGAGTCACGGAGATATCTGCTGGTAATCACACCGCGTATGTTAATGTATCGAGATCTTTTTATATGGCGGTGTTGTGTGCTTCACGATAGGCACCGCGAACGCTACGGTCACTCGCGTGACCACAACGGTTAGCGGTCGCAACGAGCTAGAGGCATGTTTCGCGTTGGAGGGACGCCGATAATATACGATACATTTGATAATTAAATGTATTTTTACATTACGTCTCATTTTATTTATGACAACGCACGCAATTAAGCTGCATCTTATTCGGATCCGTATATTTCTTCCAGGCGTATACATTTTAAAGGGACCTGGCACAGACGAAATAATTTATATCGCCGGCGTAAAAAGATAATGTCTTCACTAATTGTAAGAACCAACAGTGTAACGCGATCCGAAGTGTCTCTATAGTTAAGGGGAGGGATAATTACTGGCGCACAGGCCCCGAAAGACCGGTGTAACACGATCGGTCCGCTTCCCGGGAAAGAAAGATCCACCGAGAGACGGTCGTTTGAATTCGGCTGACCTTCCACCGCCGAAGGATACCATCTTCTTTAAACGTCTCGAGGCTCTATAAAACAAGAGAGTCCTCGTGCCCTCTTAATAACCTGACCTAGCACGTTTCTGAAGGTCGCCGCGCGCACGAAAGCTCGGTGTCGTAAAATGTCTCCTGTATTAGCTGCACGTGTTGAATTCGAAGTTTTCCCCAGGACCCACGGCTTCTCCTCCTCCTCCTCCTCCTCCTCTCGCCGGTGTGCATCCGGATTAGTAATAATGCCGCGCTAGACGACGCGGTTAACGACGAGCCGGCCTGAAAATACGCCACGTCAGAGCTGAATCTACAAATAACGACGCTGCTAACTCGCATTGCCGTTTGCAATTGCGTTTATCAAGGGCTGATATCTACGAAGCGCACTTATCGCGGGCACGCGCGATAACAGGAAGCTCGTTAAACTTTGTTAACACTGATTGCGAAGTGCTCGCCCTTCGTTTGATTAATCGATATTTCCCGGAATACCTGCGGGACCGCGCTCATCCTTTCTCATCCCGCTCCCGAGGGACTCGGCGGGCACGAGTCGCGCTATTACGAATGCGATTCGTTAATGACCGAATTAATTTTTCCACGCCATTCGCCATACACGCCAAGTCCCGGGCCGGGAGCGAGAAAGAGAGAGACGATGATAGAGCGAGAACGAGAGGCATAGACGACAGAGTCGTGCGTTATTAATTAACCTGATAGGCCATAAATAAAACTCAGCTTGCCTCCTCCCCCGCATCTCTCTCTCTTTCTTACTCTCTCTCTTTCTCTCTCTCTCTCTCTCTCTCTCTCTCTCTCTCCAGAGACGAATATAAATAAATAAAAGTCTCCGCATGATGCGTTATGTTAATTGGGGCGTTGTCTCTCGCATTCGCACGCACCTATTCTCATTAGCCTTTTGCTATCGAACGACCCGTTACATTTATTTTATAGAAGCCGTTATTTACAGTCGCGGCCATTCTCCATTTCTCCTTCCTCTCACCTCTCCGCTGCCCTGTTACTGCGTTTCATTCATTCATTCGTTCGCCAACCTACCAGCGTGACACGTATGCATAAAGGTATCGTGTCGCACGTGCGTGATGAAGCATTATTAGAGCATTCTATCTCATGTATAAAAATACGCTGGACATTTCGTTAGATTTCTTGAATATCTCTTAGTCTTTCGAATTTGTCCAGTTTGCAGAATAGATTATATTGTATTAATTTTCAATAAGAATTTAGCAAATAGTATAAATTAACCCCTTTCAAATGCCACAAAAAAAACTTCATTGAAAATCCTCATGTTACACATAATTTTTTTTCTTAAATTAAGACTTAAGTAAAAATAGAGAAAATATATGTAAGTAAAGGTAACAATAATCAAGCATTATGAAAACAGAGCGATACGTTAAGTGAAAGTGATCGCCAGTTTATTCGTGCAAAGTATCAAAGGTTTTTCGTGCTCTCGCAAATCGTCTTTCGCGATCGTTCGTAACACGCGCCGCAGCTACATTGCAATTACGACAAATCTTTATCTCGCCATCATCTTTCTCTCAGTGGGTGCAATATATCCTGCCCTCTCGGTGTAATTAGGCTGAGTTATCGACGCCGGATTCGGGGACAATAGATGTATAAATATCCACGGCGTCGGGACGGTCCTCGCGTGCGTGGGCAGAAGCGTTCGCGGACCTCGGGGTGGTCCTGACTAAATGCAACGTGTACCAGGACGAGACCGGATCGTAACAAGCGCTTCGCGAAGCGCCTGTTACGAGCACGCTTGACGCACAACAGTCTGTCGCGTTTCTGACGGCAGTCGTTACTTGCCACTTTTGCAGGCACCGCCGAATTCTCGTGCTTCACTTACGAGAAGGGTTCGCCATCATCTTGCCGCAGATTCTCGTCGTCACTCGCGCACGAGGATTTATTAATAGAACAATCAAACGTTTAGCGTTGAGTTATTTAGTTTAGTACAAGAGCTCAATCAATTGTAATTTTAAGTACTTTAAAAGTACAATATTTTTGAAATTTTCGTACAGTCTTAATGTCACAAGAAAAGAAAGTTTGATTTATCTATATCTATAACTATTATCTTTTAATAAATATTCATAAATGTAAAAATAATTTTTTTTTACATTATTAATGCATCAATTGTTACTCGATCTCCGTATTTTGCATTGAATTCTACCAAATCCGAGTTTAAGAAGGAGAAATGTCTTTAAATTAGACCAAACCAATCTCGAGCCCGACCTAGCGGCGTTATCGTTGAATGGCGATCGACCGTAACCACAGACTTATGTTCCTCATGGTCATAAGAGAGCGACCGGTTCGGTCATGCCAGATTTAATGATCCCTAATACCCGGGTATTAAAACAAATTCATAGAATCAATCTATAACCTTTGTCTACACTTTTAAGCCCCGCGTTACAACCGGCGGCGTACTCGAAAGTATTACCGGCGCGTCGCTGACGGAAAAGGAGAGAAATCAAAACGCAAGAATGGGAGCAAAGTGCTCTCCGTGCCGTGTAATCTATGATGACTGCCTTAACCGCGAGAAGATTCGTTAAGATCGGGTTTATGTGCCAAATAGCATACCATTTTAACTGCCGAAACGAGGAGCCTTTGTCATCGTGTGGCATACATGTTGCATATATTTCGCTTACTATTCACTTATGTTGAAATTTGTCGACGACAAATCTCTGGCTTTTAGTTACTGTCAAACGAAGTGAACAATCTTGTAATGTAAAATTGAAACCCCACCTATTGGCTGAATATTGGCTGAATTGAAAAAAATTAATACTTATCCGAGACTCTGCCTGGTCATTCGACTTCCTCTCATTGATTGACGATAAACGATTCTAATTCAATGTAGCTAGTGAGACAGAGCATAATGTGGTCGTTGACCTGCAGGCAATAACTCATCAACCCACGAAACTATAAACATCATCGTTCGATCGTGCGCGACGCAATAGATCCAGATTTATATAATTTTTTCCCTCCCCCCCCTCCTCTCTCTCTCTCTCTCGAAATATACCTGTTCTTAAAGTAATTTTCCGCGAGAATAGAAGTTGCTATTATGAAAATAGTGCAGCGATTTTTCATATGCAGAGCACATTCTTAATTCACCGCAGCTCGTTTTCGCTCGCGTAATCGCAATTAGCTACATTTTCTTTTGGGCGAATCCTTTAAAATAATCATATCGCTTATCGATTCTTTTTTTTTAATAGTCAGATTGCCGTCTTAACTATACAAGCTGCTTCCAGCCACGGCACAATCTGTCGGTTTTGAAAATAACAAACTACCTTTATAGCGAGCTTTTACACCGCGATAATTTATTTCCGAGCTGCCAAAATTGGCTTTTCGCGTTATATGACCGTAAATGCCTCGTGTGACGATCGTCTGTTCAAATACGCAGGTTCCATAAATAAATAGCATTTTCAGATATGTTTGGAAATGCATTTTAATTTATGAGGCTTTCTGATTAACGTTGGATAAAACGTTCATGTAATGTTGTCAACGGTACTTTCGCAATCTCTCTCTCTCTGATAGAGATAGAGATATTATGCTCGACGATAAAATTAATCACACCTTTATCTGCTCCCAATTTGTCGCACTAGACTTCGAATTACAAGATCATTCTCGCAATAATAGATTCCGTATAGTGACATAATCGCGGCGATAGATAATGCGAAGCGATAGTATACTTTTGTCTACCGCGGCTTGTGGAAACCGGCTCTCTCTCTCGCGGTACTCTTTCGCATAGTCGTATTCGCAACGGCCGCAGATAGTTGCTGATCGCAGTTTATTACGAATCGGGCACGGTCCAGATATGGCTGATAGTCCCTGCACATGTGTCTACCTCGCCGATCGATATTATTACAGATTGCCCGAACGGTCTGTGAAATTCATGATGAGCCGTTTAACGGACTTCGGAAAGACCGCGAAGGCGATCCATTATCTTTCGATACAATGCCGCGAGGACTGATAAAGGTCGCCGCAAGCGAGATAACCGCGGCGTTAGTGAAACAATTCCGTACGTTTTCGCGTTTTACCACGTGTATATATTTCGAGAGACGCGACGCGCTGAAAAAAAAGAAAAGAAACTGGTAATGCTAATTATTGATGATACCAATCAAGCAATACGTGTTTTACGACGCTTTAGTCGGCGAAGGTTTTTCAGGGGATAATACCTATCGTGATATTAATTCATAACTTACATCACGATGCATCTCCGGTAATAATCTACAACCTTTCGTTTCTCCAGATACCATACTCGGTTGCTCCCATTAATGATCCAGTAATTACAGATAGCTACGGGAATTTAATGAAGAATTCTTAATTGACTCTTTATTCCATCTTGGAGAAGTGTATGCCCCACGATAAATAACTTCATGTTCACGGGCTTTGAATTTTCCGGTAAGGATGCAGAAAAAAGGAAGCCTTTTACGATCGTGTGTAGGATAATGAGCAGCGCTTGCTGCTTTTATTGCTGATAATTTCTAATACTTTGTCCGATCTTATCTGGCTGCGTGTTCGCGCACTGAATTGTGCATCTGGCAACCGTATCGATATGTTGGGTTTAATGATTGTTGCGAGTCGAGGTCGCTCATTAAGATATCGATTAAATTATATAGGAGTGCGTGGAACATGTTGAATGGCGCAAAGGCATCGTTTCGTAATTTTTCTATATAAGTATATAGAGATATTAATCGTACGTTAGTAAAATAAAATTAATAATTCTTAGTTGCTTAAAATTTGTCCTTTTTGTCGATTTTACCTTACGAGATTATGATAATAAATTCTGTATTAATGCAGGTAGCATTTTATGTCTTAATAGAGTTATTCCACATTCTACGCAATAACTATTATTACCGCTTATTAGCTATTTAATCGTACCGTATCATAAACATATGATGCATTGCAAACACCTATCTGACCATTGAACGCCGATTATTCGTAATATAACGAAGCTAGGATCGAGAACGGCATTGCTAATACCGGAAATGATATCTTGTAAAGAAATTAAGTATTCTAGGAATCATCCCCCTTTATGAAAAACTGCCTGTTCATTGCGGAGAGTCACTTAGGCAGGTCACAAGTAGCTTAATTCTATCAAGCGTGCTCGCTTCATCCACCGGAAACAGGTTTTATGAGAGCGCACATGTTAACCGAGACGGATTAACATTAATTTCAATAGCACGCGTTCAGTAATGATAACAAACAATTAAGTCAAGTCAAGTCGGCCGCGACATGAGATCATCGATGGTGTGAGGGTGTCGGGAGTTAAATGACACGTAGATAGCGTGTGCTGCCATTACACTCGTTAACGGCTCGCCCGCTAACATAACTAATAGATTATGAACTCTATGAATTAATACCATTGCCTCAAGAAACGGTTCTCATCTTCCTACGCGTCATCTTCCGAAAAATATTCCGAGAGTTCAATCAATTTGCGTGTATTGCTGAAGAAAAAGAGACGTTCTTAATGAAGCTTCGTTAACTGTTTTAAATGAGTTAGTTAAAATAAAGAGTATTTGCGTGTGAAATCCCAAGATTAATAAAAGATATATGAATTTTAATTAAAAGATATATTATTTCTACATAATAGTCCATAAATACATCTTCCGAACGCATCTAATATTATCTAAAATATTTATAACACAAAGCGTGCTAAATCAAATTTATTCCTATCCACATATAAAATTAAGATTTCAATTTTGTTCAATATTATATATATTCGTCTTCTAATTTGGATACGAAAGTGCCAGAGTTCCTTGACTCTAATATATTCTATTGTGAAATTGCGACATAAAGTCAACGACACTTTAGATTGAGAACCACGCTCCGTTAGTGTTAAATAAAACACCACGATGGATCAATTAGTGAATGAGCGCCGCGACAATATCCTGTCTGGAGCGTCGGCCGGTTCTGCCCGATGCAGCGGCAGCAGATCTGTCGGTGGATGATGTCATCATGACATCATAACGTCGTTCCGATAAGTTGTTGTACCGATCTGTGCACCGCCAGCTATAACAAGTGCGATATCGAGAATTCCATCTCAGCTCTGTCATCAATCCGCGACGTGTTCCAACGTATTAATATATAAGTCGTCATTTATAAGTTTTATATTAATTGTCGCATGATTTTTATGCATTATAAATATATATATATATATATATATCCATAAAAATCATGTGACAATTAATGTAAAACTTTTGAATGACAACTTATATTTTAATACATTGGAACACATCGCAGATTGATGATGATGATACACATATATATATATATATATATATATATATATATATATATACATTTTATCTATATGTATATGTATGTATGTATATCAGAACATGATCAAGCTCAAATCGCATCAGTGATTTTTCAGGAGGTAAAGGTATACTTGGTACGCCGATCACGCAGTACGGGACACGCGTGCGTGCACGTTGTAATTATGATGACGCGTGGGCCAAGACTATACCAACGAGAGTGAGAGTACCGTTCGTTAATTCCTCGGTATTCGTGTTGTGGAACGTAAGAGAGCGGGGAAAGAAAAGTCCCGGCTCGAACTAAGAGAGATTCCTCTCCCTCTTTCCTCCCGCCGTTCGCGCTCCCTCATTCACTTAAAACCGTGTGGGATTCACAAGCCTAAAGGCGAGGAAATGCAGGAATTGGCTGAAAGTTTCGTTAGAGAGGAAACGGAAGCGGCTGATTGACTGATATCGTTTGCTACTGCGATGATCTCTAATTGCGCGACGGCTTAATAATTGCCTCAACAAGTAGAGTTTCCTTTGTGCGCTATCTGAACTTTCTACAAGAACAAATAACTAATAATAAGCATATATATATATATATATATAGATGTATATAATATATATATATATATATATATTTGTGTGTGTGTGTGTGTTAATTATCAGTTATATATACATGTGTAGCGATCGTGACGCAGAGAGTTGTGCGTCTGCTTTCGGTGTCAAAGACCTGAGTTTAAATCTGACTAGAAACAACAGATTTTTATTCGATCACTACCTCTCGGAAAACAGCGGCAATTCACCGAGAGTATCTTTCCATGAAAACCCCTCTAAATGAGGCCGTTCAGAACCGGCGTTAAAACTGTAAGTCCCGTATATCTGTGTAAATTGTATAATAAATAGCGCACATCTCAGAAATACGATGAGAGGTTATTATCACGCTTCTGATAAGAGGCAAAAGGACTCGGAAGAATATATATATTAAGAGAATGTCTCAATATGAACATTATCGCTCGAAAAAGGTTATACATATATATATAACATTTTTCGAGCGATTCATGTTCATATTTTGAGGCATTCTTTTAATATCTATTTGAGATACAGAACAGTTCTTCTATAGAATCGTTTCTGGAAGTTGCGGCGGATATCGAATATGAATATTTAACGTTCGACTTGTTTCTCCGGTTCCAAATCCTTGAAACGCGGACGAGCGTCTTTGGTGGATGTAAACCAAGCAGAGTGGGTTGACGGCTCGAAGGCAAGCGTTATATACACCGGGAATGCCTCCCGCTGGCTGCAGAAATCACCGGCGGGAGTTAATAAGCGTGGAAAGAGCCGAAGAGATGGAAGATAGCTAGGCGGATGATGCGAAAACTTTGGTATATTAGCCGATTTGGCGATTCCGCGCTGCCTTCGCAACTCTCGCCCAGAAAACTCTCGCAATATCGACATGTTTGTCAGGCACTACGAATGAACTTTCGCAGCGTGCATTCTCGTGTGGATCCACGGACGTGTCTTTATATCAAAGAATATATCAAGACAAATCTGTCTGCAACTAAAATTTCAATCGAGCCACCTGCCTCTTCTGTGTATGCGATGATAAATAATATATTGCTGCTTTACTGAGAAACGCAATTCCACAGATTTTAGTGAAATCGTTTCGTGTATCTGTGTATCTGCGTATTATTCACGTTACATACAGTAGCAAGAAGGATAACGAGTTGTGAGTCTGTGGAAAAAAGAAGATTAATAATGTATGGATATATAAATGTTATTCGCAGTACGGTTGAATGAAAATTCCACGTAGCCAATTTACGAGCGTCTTATTCTTCGTCTCCATAAGCTATCTCGTTTGAACATATCGATAAGTATGGTGACCCTCCCCCCGCCGCTCCCCTCTTTCGATGAATCTTTGAATCATCGTGGCCGTTGCGCCGCGCGGAGTCTGATCTCCCGGCGGTTTTATGGGTTTATTAGAAGCAAATCAGGAGGATAGAGTCTCTAATCAAAGATACTGACGAGCGAGACTGTGTTGGTTCGGCATTATGGCATTACGCGCTATCCTCCTTTTCGTTCCTTCACCCTCTTTCCTTCCCTCGTTCCACCCTTGTCCTTACACCACACTCTCGTTAGAGACATTATATTACCGACGCCAAATCAAATCCGTGATTGTGAATACTACGGCAGGGGTTCTCGAAGTGGTATACGCCTTATTCTTTCGTTACGGACAACGTAATCCGCGTGTATTAAACAAATAAGGAAAAATAGGTCAGAGAATGGGATATTACCCCGCTAATACTCCTCTAATGACCCCGATGTATTCCAGAATATTTGCAATTATTTTCCATTGTATTTACACTTTTTCTCAGAATAAATTCGCCGTATATCGTATTGTTGCGTGCAAATCGCGAAAACATTTTTTTTTCTACCATCTACTATTTATGCCAAACAAAAATAAATTGCGCTAACGACTTTATCGCGGACGTGCGGTTCGTAGTGGACGGTAATTAGATTTTATGACTATACATTTCTACGGTCGAATTGTAGAAGTTCTTTTAATGATTGGTAATTTCTTCAGTAGATTGCGAATCCGCTTTTGTAATGGAATCTCTTTCGCTGAATTGTGCGGATTATATGTGAAATGGAGGCAATTATCCCACTGGGGTGAAGATGCAATTCCGATATTGAAGTCGCATATCGTATATACGCGAAGCGCGTGATAATTTGGTCCATAGGGCATAGGTGATTACGAATTCAATCTTCGATGTTCCGCGGTCTCGAGGGTTAATTACGCACAGCATGTCAAATTGATATTTAATCCGATCCTCAATAATGACTGCATCAACAAGTAGCCATCGATTTCGAGGTCCGTCAAATGTCACGTTGAAAGGACATAATTGGTTAGACACTTGAGAAAGTTGTCTCTTCTTGCGGCTGCTTTAGAGCGCCGCGCGTGAATGTATTTTCAGATTGACTTATCCACTGCGTGGATTCAAGTCGCGTAAAATAAATGATCGCGTCGTAAAAAAAAATACTAGCTTATAAATAAAATTAAAGATTTGCACCGTGAAAACGAAAACGAGAGAGAAACGAAGTTTGATAGCTCGGATTTCACCGGATGCGACTCTCGAGTCCCGTGTCTTGGCTCAGGGACACAACATTCACGGCGCAGCCGAGTCCGGCGTCTTTATGCCCTCGCGCGAAATAAATTAGGACGAAACCAGATAAATCTGTCGATCGATCGCGGGAACGCGCGGCGACACCCCGCTGTTTAACGGCGGCCGCGACTTAACACGTTCACCCGGGCACTTGTCCATTAAAGGTATTTACTGAATATTATTACCCTCACTGTTTGATCGTTTACGATCGGCGATAATAAAATAATTATAACTCGACGTCGTAAAACTTTACGCGGAGGGAAAGAGGTCCGGCGAGGACGGCGACTGTGCTCCTCGCCTCGGCCTAAGGTCGTTCCCTTCGCGTTCTAAACTTACGTGTGCACGCGCAAATACACGATCGTGTTCATACGCCAGACTGAGATCGTTCGGCCGTAAAGATAACGGAATGGCGCTCTATCTTAAGGCCCACTTCGATTTTTCGCCGGTGCGATTATTCCCGGCGCGATACGCTGAGATTGTCGAAAATTTTTTCTTCTTCTTGATCGTCGCTTTTATTCACTACGCTATGCGCACGTTGCCTGCATTTGTTCGGTCTTCGCGATCTTAAAACGGTCTTTCGGTATTTAACGATATCTCGAGTACTCTGATGAGAGTATGCCATCTGAATTTAATTGTAGCATTTTGATTAATAAAATTGCGTTGAATAGGAAGGGAAGCTCATAAATGTTAATGATAATCTTTTATTACTAAATTTAAAAATTTTTATTTCTTTAATGTCATAATGATTCATACCCCAGCTTGAAAAAAATATAAACTTTTTGAATTCTATCACTGATGACGTAACATTTTTTTATTTCAATAAAAAATTTAATACAATTATAACTGTACTACAATATTTATTTGTAAATTAATTATAACTGTAATATTTGTTTTTCAAAATAATATAAAATAGACGGAATGCTTAAAGAAAAAAAGTGCTTATTTCTTTTCATTCCACACTCTGCGTGTACGATACCGTTTCTTTGAATTTATTAGTAGCGTGCACCAAAGGTTTCAGCCCACGACGTCTACAACAGCATTGAACATATCTTCAACAAGTAGCGAGACAACGAATCGACATTCCGCGCGCAGCCAACAGACATCGTAAAGTTGTATTGCGTTTATTGGAAACGCGCTCATTCGGCGTGCTAAGATCGGCGAAACTATTTTAGCGCGCGACACTAAAACGCTTCACTGAGTCGCCGCGCAGTAAAGCCGTTGTTTATCAGCCGGCCCCGGGCGCATCATAATACGCGTGAATTATCGATCTTTAATGATGATTCCGGCACGGTGACCGTGCGACAGACGCGGTATTCCACGACGATAAATCTTACGGTCGTAAACGATTTGCGCGGACAAAGGGGACAACCCGGGCCAAAAGAGGGGCGACGGGGCGTACGTGGCAACGTAACGACAAAGGAGCTAAGTGGTAATTATTTATGCGTTATAGACGGGCGTAGTTGTAGGATGTCGCGGACGCTCGAATTAGACCGGTGTTAAATCAGTATAGACCAGTCGGATTCTCTCGTTTGGCATCCGCCGTGGTGCCGTTCCCCTGTTCGCCACGAACGTTTCAGTTTCATTCGAGATGCCTGGTTTTCGTAGCGCGAGCCACGTACACCTACATCTCTAGAGAGAGAGACACACATCGGCACACCCTCTGCCCACCCGTGACCTAATTGTGACTTATGGCGAGTCTAACAGAACCACCCGGTTGTGCGTCTGCAAGAGAGACACCCCCGAGAGTGAAGACGGTCCACGTCTGATTGGTTGGCCCTAAATGCCCTTTCGGGATTCATCATGTGCTATTTTTATATGTAAAAAATTTTGTATATTACGGCAATTGGCGACATAGAAATTCTTTTTAGCTCACATCTGTTAAGTTTCACGAATTCTATTTTAAGATTTAATTTTTCTTTTTTAATATTCTCTCCAGGCTAATCAAATGCCTTTCAGAAATCTTCGAAGGTAATACTTTTCAATTTAACCACTCATTTGTCACAGACTTTTTTTTCGATATTACGCGATCGATCTCGGCGGAAAGGCGTGCGCGAGTTCAAGCGTGTACGTGTAAACAATACATAGCTAATGCATATCGAGTGGCGAGCAACATATTGGAGTCGGTGAGAACAGAGAAAAGAAGAAAGAACGGTTATCTGTTACCTGTTGTTTCTGTTTGTACAGGTCGACAGGTGCGCCCTGCGCCACCCAGCTGCTGCCATTGCCCTAATATCATTCATATGTATCTTGCACTTCCGCCAAACAATTTGACTGTCTTCCCATCGCTTCGTTGTTTTTACACGAATATCGACAATCGCATTTTCGTTGCACGTTCCCCCTTTGGAGATGAATTCGGTATTGTGCTTATTTGTGCAACGCACGCTCATCATCAATGATTCGAAAGCCACGAGGGCCATGAGTAAAAAGGACATACAAACAGAGAGCGAGCCTGTTGCCGTTAATTTATGGAAGAGCGTGCGTATTCCTTCGCGATCTATCAGCGCGCTTTCTTTTCAGCTGTTATCGCGCCGCATTAATGGCTCACGAGTTTTCCCCGTGTGTTGGCTAGATAAGGTCTGCACTGAAGACGAAGGATCATTTATGGTACATTAAAAGGGCCGTAGAGGGATAGTGGTAGTACGAGAGAAAGAGGAGAGAAAGAGAGGGGAGGAAGAGAGAGTGAGAGAGAGAGAGGGGGGGAGAAAGAGAGGGGCGAGAGATTATGGAGAAACGTTCGGCCATTTAGCTACCCTCCTCACCTTTGGCCAGCTTCGTCTGGTTATTAATGAACTCGCTGATAGGAAGTGTCCGTCTCTCGGCGAAGAATCGCCTCCCAGAGCAAGGCTGTCACGTATTCGGCTTCTATTTCCCTTAGCTAACGCTCTCTATATGCAAATACGGCCGACCGGTCCCTCCGCGTGTCCTCTTTCGCGCGCCTCCTCCGCGCGGCGTCTACGTGTATACGCTGTATACGTATGTATGTATGCGTGCACACGTCTATGTACTGTATATATGTGCATGGAAATGCGTATTATCGAGGATATACGTGTGACGCGTCCGGGCGCGCGCGCGCGCGCGCTCACCCTCGCCGGCTCTTTATAAATAGCGACTTTGATATCCAGTCGCGCCTTCACGGGGGATGATCCCACCCCCTTCGCGGGCTACGTAAGCGGGAGAGAAAATGCTGAGTCCGTTAAAAATTAAAGAGTCGGCGTTACGCGTTCATGGCTCAACGTGATATCATGTTGACCAACGCCCTTTAGTCAGCCGTGCGGATCCATACGTGCGTGGAAACGTCCTGTAATATGCACAGTATCTGCACTTTGGGATTAATCTCGTCCCTCCATATTTTTTCGCGGGGAAAAAAGTAGGACGCCGCGAAACGAACCTGCGTCTCGCAACAAAAAAAAAATACATGGAGAGAATGCGCTCTTCCTTTGAAATCGCTGCGTTCCCTTTGTGTCAACTCGTGAAGGAATATTAAAGGAAGGTACTATTAAAAGTATTCGAAGAAGTAATTTTAACATAAAGTTGCGATTATAGAGAATTAATGAAAGATTAATTTATTTCTATCAATGTATTATGTATCTTGATTTGGAGATATATATTATATTATAACAGAGTGTGCTCTGTATATTTTATCGCATACCACAGGGGATCGAACAATAAGACAAAAAACGGGCGAACCCTTCATTTGCGGCTTAGCATTAATCCTTTCCGCGAAACGAACGCTTTATCGGACCGTGTACTTGGTTTGTTCTACGGATAAATATGGTCCCAAAGGCAAATGGGATAAATCTGAATAACACGTATCAAGCGACGCCTATGGCATCCCTTGATAAGGGTGCGAAGGGGCCGGTGAATGATTAGAGATATTAATATTGCGCGGTGGAAGGGTGCAAACTACCAAAGTCCTGTGCGAAGGATGATCTGTATGCCCGCGCGCAGATCGATACGTAGGCTACTGCTGATTATTGTACGCATTTATGTGTCCAACATTATTATTTTATGCGTACAATAACGTCTACTGATGCGTATTTTACATTTACAAGTGCATCGGACGGTTGGCCGAAATAGTCTCATAATTTATATTGAAGCAGCTCGCAAAGAAATTCTATTACACGCGTAAAATATTGTGTTTTATCGAAAGGTACGTTATATCTAAATGTTCGCAATTATTAGCGAGATTTCATATAATTAACCTTAATCTTGCATCAATAAAACCGCAACTAGTGGTCATATATCGCGAGAGTTATCGCCTTCGGTCTGCCATTATATTCGCAGAAATGGCGCCGCTAGGAAACGCAGTTCCACTTCCGCGCGTTGTACAAAGCCTCGTAATTCAAATGCCTAACCGTCGTTTAAATCTTTTATCGTTGTAAACGCGCGAACGTCTATCGTGGCTCACGTGCAACACGCTCGACGGCATTTCTGATTTATTTGGGTAAGTTACCAGGACACATCATCCCTCGCCGGGTACCCTTTCCCTGTTTACAGTATACCCCCCGCAGCTCCGGCGTCCTGCTTCGACTTTGATAACCGTACGATAGTTGCTTTTCGCTCGTGGGGCGGCGGCGGTGGTGGATAGGGAGAGCGGCGGTTTATCTTCGATTACGTAGCAGCGTCTTGGCGCTCGGTTTCTTGGCCTTGGATTTATGGCGAGCGATTTGTCGGTAGCGCGAGATTAGGATTAGTTTGCGGAGTCCCGTGGTCGCGTTTGTTTGCGATCCGACACGCCGCGTTTCGCTCGCGGAGATCGAGATCTGTGGCTGCGAGACATCCGCGAGTGATTTAAGAAACGCTCGGCCAATACAGCGAAAAATTTATGTTGAACAATGCAAAAAGAAATCTCAACTAAAAATTAATTTCCAATACTTGACAGATTTTCTGGAAAATATAATATCACATTTCACGCATAAATGATACGCAAGTAGCCATTTTGCGCTAATAATACGGTGAAATTAACTAATATCCTGTAAAATATTCTCTCGAAAGCAAATCTCTGCACGCCGATAAAGACGAGAGCACGATATCACAGGCATGAGTGATAAACTGATACAGTCTCCGTTTATTAAAATAACGCTTTAAATGCTGCTTTTCGGACGCTACAAAAGTGTCGGACATTTAATCTTACGTCGAGAATGCATTTCATTGTAGCAAACGATTACGGCTGTCCCCGTTGGATCTGTCTCATCACAGAAGGATCCCTGATCCCAATGCTTGACTCGTTGACGAGATTGATCGTTCTTCAACGACAACCATCACCGCGTGGAACAACGAAGACCCTTTTCCTACTGTGAACGTACCGGCAACGGTGCACCATACATCATCGGGATTGAAACATTTCCTTATTATTACCATCGCGGGCATAGATTAATTCCATGGTATTACAATCTCCCATGCTCCACTAACATCCGTTGAAGCGGCACCATGACGTTGGTTCGACCGGCTGTCACGGGGCATTTACCGTCTTTGTTCGAATTTAAGTGACGTGCACTCTTTGTCCGTCCCGTCGAACAAATACGGGTATAACAATATCATTTGTAACATATATATATTTTTTTTTTTTCGCTGCGTGAAAATGTCGATATCGATTAAGTTACAAGAAATGTGCCCTGGGAAAAACAGATTTATTTATATATTTAATAGAATTATTTTATATTTATATTATAGATAAAATTATATAATGCAAAATATTATCTGCGTATATCTTTTTAAGATACGTTTGATCGATGTGTGCTTTTAAGAGAGCAATTCATTATATTAGGTATCAAAATGCATTGGAAATCTGCAGAGAAGAACCGATATTCGATAACATTTGAATAAAGATTTTGATAAAAGTTAACGATATTTTTAATGGCTAATATAATAGCTGTAACATTTAAAGAATCCATTCAACACGTATTCCATTGCATGCATCGCGCGTAAAATTTTAAAATAGAACGTGGAATATAAGACGCGACCATAAGACGTTGCAGATAGACATTTAATACTAACTCTGCGCCAGCGAGAGAATCGTATAGTATAATATCAGGGAAACTGATTTATATCGTTTTTTGAAATGGCATCGTTACTGCCTGACACTGAAAATTAATGTCGAGCACAACGGTCGACTTTCGCGATGTGCGCTTAAATCTATTCCTATAATACTCCAGATAATTCACCCGGTGTTAAGATTCAAAGTCCATTGACTTTATTCATAAAAAATAAGTCATATTCGGTCTCTGACTATCAGGCACACACAAAGAAATTATTTTACAACGCAGCAGGAGCAAATTACAAATTATAAAGTATATCATACACTGTATATGAAAAAAAGAACATCTGACAGCTCTCTTCTCTGGCTCTTCTACTATCCGTAGTGCATAAAATATTAAAAAATTGCTACGTTATATTACATGACACGAGGTAATATCGGCGCATGGATAAAACGCAATAATGCAGAATATCGTACTGCTATCAGGTTGAAGATCTCAGTCAATGTGCACATGTGAAACCGTGAACATCGAGAGCCAGGAATGCTGATCTACGAGTTTGTGGCATACAACATCTCTCTCTCTCTTTCTCTCTCTCGCTCTCTCTCTCTCTCCCCCCCCC
>NW_012026904.1:997683-1006608 GCF_000956235.1 Wasmannia auropunctata | reverse complement strand
TTCTCTCTCTCTCTTCTTTTTCTCTCCATTTTTGAACCATTATACACGCATTTTAAATTTAATGAAAAATATTACTTATTTTCTGTACATCCACATACTTGGATAGCAATCGTAGCCACATCGATTTATCGCAAAAATTATTTGACTGCACATTTAATTCATTTATCTCTTAGATAATTTGGTCGAAAAAACAAACAAAAAAACAAATTACTTTTAATACTACACACATTCCTATTTAATTAATTTTTATTTCTTGTAACGAAGAAATATTTTAATGTTATTTAAATTTGTAATTTAGAAGACTAATACACAACTAATATGTAAAATTTAGATCTTATTTTCATATCTTTAAGTAACTTTTTCTGATTTTTTCTTTTGTTTTTCTTTTTATGCTTTTCTTTAATTTTTTTTCTTCGAACAATTCTGAGATATTAAAAACTGATTTGAAACTGTTAATCTTCAACGTATTTTTCCTATGTATCTCGAATTGATATTTTACTATAAGCTGATATTTAGCTAATTTATAGCTGACGAATACTTGGCCACGAGAAGTCTTCCTTAAATGTCTTTGCAAAGACTGCTCCCCTTCCCCCCTCTTGGTCTCTTTCTTTGTATCTCGGTCTGTTGCACCTCCTCTCTCTTTCTCTCTCTTCCATCCTCGCATGCTACTCGGTTAATCTCGTAAATTGCCGTCGCCCAGGGTTGACGGGAATATTTACTGGAATCTAAGTTTATAATTACCGAGAAATCCAACGCCGCGAATATACGTATCGGACGTAGCCCTACCAATCTCGTTATAAACTAGGATCGTACTCGGGTGCCTTCTTCCTCGTTTCTGTCACCTCTTTCCACCTCTCGTACCCCCTGCACGGTCCCCGCCTCCGGTTGACGTGTCCCTCGGCCCCTCCGCTCCCGCTCGCGTATTACGAATCGCCTTCCACGTCAAGCACGGCGAATTAATGCGCGTAATATGTTGGCCGCGGGCACGTTTACGGGTTTTACGTTCCTCCTGGTATAACTTAAAACCAGCTCGATGTGTCGCGGGTGCACGGATACATCGGACGTTAAGAAATCGTCGCACCGATCCCTATGATTGCACCTCACTCTCTGTTTCTTCTCTTCTGTCTTTTTTTCTGTTCATTCTGTGATATCATCTCGCCTCCGTTTTATTGGTTTCTTAGGATCTGTGGCTTTTGTGTTTCCTTATTAATCAGATCATCTAAAAGGTAAACTATTAATCCTCCTTTCTAAAAAAAAGCAAGTTAAATCGATAGTATCGAAGTATTGTTGCCTTTTTTCTGCGATATGCTGATTGGTTCTCTTTCTGTGATTACTTCTCGAACGTCCATCATCGTATATTTTGACAGTTATTCGTATCGCGGAATTAATAGTGCAATACAATGTAATTGTATGCATTTAAGCTTTGTATTATAGTAAAGAATAAAAAAATTAAATAGCACGCGTGAAGCGCGTATCTATGATATGTTTAGAACCGATAAAAAATTCATATTTCTGATATTTTCATTTCTTATGTTACAAAGCAGAAATGCAATTTTCTGAAGTATGTACTACCAATTCAGCAGTGATTTCAACAGTAAACTAATGATAAACAGTTTTTCAAATTTTTTCATAATACAAATATTATGCAATTTCCAAAGTATAATAAAATAGAACAAGTCTTATGGAAAAGTGATGTTACAAATAAATATTTAAAAATAATAAAATATCTGCACCTTTATTACATATATATACAGTTAGTAAAGTAAAGAAAGTTGACGCTTTAATCGCGTGCGTTTTACATTACGTACAATAATCCAAAAGTGTTTACTCGTCAAGTATGCATATTTATTAATATTTGTATGTTCCAGTATCCAAGCCAAGTTATTACTGATGTTACGCCCTGTATGGTCATCAGATTCTGTCATGGATGCATAAATCCTTTGTTGGCTTCTGTACAGTAATTGGACCTGCTGTAAGTATACACAGAGTAATTAGAAAATCGAGAAAATATCAGTGTAATTATACAAGAATGCTAAAAGATCATATTGCAATTAGGTAATATTTGATCATAGAACCAAAAGAGGAAACTTTTATTATTTATATTTCTTAGAAAGAAACGTTCTAGCTCAATTGTTATTTCGGTTTTATATTTGAATAGTTACTCAGGTATAAGATCAGGTATAAGAAGAGCCATCAAATCACTAATTATTCAGATAATGTTTATATAATAACAAAAACAGCATATTTATAAATTAACAGAAATTAATAATAAATAAGATACAATTCGAATAATTACATTTATAAAATACATAATAATAAATATTATTAAAACACAAATTTATATAGATTTTGTATCTTTAAATATTAAGTATTCAATATTTCTATATATGCATTTTTTTATACATAATAATAAAATTAATTAATCACTTAAAATAAGAATAATATTTGAATAATATTGACAAATATTGATCTTCTTGCGGATTACTTTCAATAGATAGTATTTAGTAGACGCATAATTTGCTTTAGCTATAGATTGTCATTACATTTACGTTATAATCTCCAGGTATTCCACGAAATCCTGAATATTTATTTATAGCATGTAAATTGTTCAAGTGTTTTTCTAAGACGTCTATTCTGGAATATATTTTAGTAAAATAATTGCAATTTTCTGTATAAAAATTTTTATGTTTGTATTTATGCAGTTTATTACTCTGCCAAGTGCATTTAACTACAAATGCACAATTTCTGCAAAACTTTCTTGTTAGATAATTCAACAACATCACATACTTATCTCCTCGCGATTACTTTTGTTATTGTAGGAAATGTGTGACCTAATTTGGGAAATGTGAGAAAACATGATTTAATTTGTAAGTGCATCAAATATATTATCTACAATTGCGATTTATATAACAGATTCTATATACTGGTTAAATCGATATATCTATCTATTCGCAATTATATCTGAAATATTTATAGGTACGCGATCTAACTTACGAAATGTGAGAAGTTGCTATTTAATTTATAAGTGCATTGATAACGAACATTTTATATTTATTTCCGATTACAAACATACATGTATAATAACATGTATGTATAATAACATACAATCGCATAGATGTACTAAAAATTGAATCCTTTTAATTTTATGAATCGAATTAAATATCCTCTCTAATCTGTTCTATAGTTATATTAAATGCAGCAAACGTAGAGAGAAATTAGACTTTATATTTAGGATTTTTTGAATATTATTACTACTATGTTGTTGATGCTAAAAATTGATGAAATTATGAAATGAATAACAGATGTTAATTATCAAAACTGCTGATTTAAAATTTTTCTGGCAATCTTTAGTCCGTGTTTGTCGACACTCACACACTGGACAGAAATTGTCGAGTCGATTTCTTCTCGCTCTTTTCCTAACCTTTCTTTTATTTTTCTTTCGTTTATACCAATCTTCTCCTTTCGCGATTTTTCTTCGCTTTCTGAGCGTAACCATTTCTTTGCGTTCTTTGCGTTTCACGTTGACAACGTTGAATATAAAGCGGCGCTGCTTCTGGTAATCAGCTTTCGATTATTTATTGCTGTATTAATCCGGGAATAGGTACCGATCGGGCACCCAATTTGTAATCGTTAACTGAACCTGATCCCCGAGTCTTTAGCCACCGCCACCGACCAGTAAGGTCGCTCGGTAAGCGTCTACGTAATGTAGAAGTTACTTGCTCATGATCCGGATGAAACATCGCCCGTTGCCGCAGTGTTACAGATTGGTTCGGCTGCGGTAGCGGCGATTATATACGGCGCGACGCATTTTATGGGCCTTCCAGGTAATGCTTGCAATAATTAAGGATAACAGATGATCCGCGCGGCGGCGGAGTTTATTTCAATTCCTACGAAGCCGAATTGCCGTTCACAAAGTAGCAAAAGTTGCGTTCGCGATTCGTTAATCGCTCGCAGCTCGCGGCAGGCACGCATTATATATGAATACGATTTCGCATTCACATTTAAATTACCGTCCGGTAACGCGTTCCGCACGCGCTTGATCGGTTCATAATTTGCTGGACCGTCTTCGCGTTTAATTACACGACGGAGTTTTGCTCTTCTTCGTTATCCATCACAATCGCGCTTGCGACTCTTTGCCATTCGGAAAGCCTTGAAAAACTTTTCACGCTGATTTCAATCGTTTCTCATCTTTAAGACGTTATTATATACCATTTTTACCCATTGGAAGTGCGCCCGATTAGTACACCCGTCAGTGTAGCCTCGCCGGTTCGTTTATCGCTCATCATTCATACGTCGTTCGGAAAGATAGCTCGAGGTTCTATTAACCAGCTGGTCGCGCACTCAATCGCATCCCGATGTCTCTCATGCGGTCGATCTTCGAGGTTTCTTAAAATATATCGTTCGCTGGCACATATGCCTTTTCCCCTTCTACGGCTATAACGCGCGGAGTTCGTTTAGGTGGGCCCCGGCGAATGATATATCGGCTATTACCCCGAGCGCAACACCTGTTAATGCGTTTCTCTTCGGGCCCCGACACCTGACTCTGCGCGCACCGCGGTACCCCATTCAGAGATCTCGGGACGTTTTGCTCTGCAGTTACTATTCTCAATAAGAATATCGCAGCGGGAGCGACCGCGGGATTAGTCCTGACTACACGTTTTACGCGACCGCATGCGCGTGCGAACTTTCCATCTCCTGAGTTGACTTCCTACGAACTCTGACGTACGTCTGACTTTGAAATTGAACTACGAAGATGTGAGATTGAGAATGAATATGACTGATATACGAGCAGCTGCACCTTTTACTTAATTATCAGCAAATAATATTAAATGTAATATTTAATAATAATAATAATAATAATAATAATAATAATAATAGCACTGCGGTAATACTTGAGAAAAGATAAATGCGAAATTATAAATTGCATTGTATATCGATAATGCCGTCAAGTGTAATATAAAAAGCACCTTGAGTCGCGTCAGATGACACGGCTATAAGTCGCCGATACTTGGAAATGGAATCCAGACGATAAGATATTTCCCGTATTTGAAAACTCATCGGGTCGTCGCGAATAAAATACAACGTTAATACTTTCTCATCCATACGGCGGAGGTAGAAACGGAGAAGGGAAGTTTAATACCTTCTTAAATATTCCTTCCATTCTTCCCCTCCCACCGTCCATTCATCCGCCGTGGTAGATCTTTGCCCATCTTTCTCGATCTTCCTTTCTCATTCCCCCTCTCCCATCTCTCTCTCTTTCTCTTTCCCCCATGGTCTTTGCTTTCTCGGCGTTTAGTCGCTCCGTCTCTTTCCACTTCGAGTCGGGTATTAGGACGAAGGTAGTATTCTTAAAGGTAGAAACAAATAATACGATTACGTTCCGTTTCCGTTTATTAAAGAAACAAGATATCGCCGTGCTCGTTGTCCTGCGCGGATGATTCCGAGCCTCGAAGCCGAGTCTTCCTACCGGTAAGAACATCATTTCTCCTCCTTTATCTCCGACCACTTCTGAGCAGCATTCGATACCGAAACTCGATATTAAAACTTGACGCGGGAATTATCCCCGCTCTCGGGGATTTTACTTACGCGAACGTACATCTGGCACTGGCAAACCGTAAGCCAAGTGTGTAATCAGGCCGAGTTTCAACGATTTCCTGTGTCGATCTTGGTGTCATTCGAAGCCCCATATATCGACATAATTAGCGAAGAAAACTGAGTATAGAAAAAAATAACACCAAATATGTACATAGTTAAATTAATGACGTAATAATTAGTTATTTTGACTATTAAATGAATGGCCTACGCAATAAGCTGAATATTAGTTAAATTTTAAAGTTGATTAACGTTAAAGTGCAGCATAAATGTAAAGTATTTATTTATTTTTTACTTCTACATTTCTTAATTATTAAAAATTGTAAAATTTTAATAAAATATTATTACACTGGAGGTAAAGCGTTCTGTTTTAAAAATAGATCGCATTTTGCTATTGACATTCTTCATAACACCGCGAGATTTTTATACACATCGCGCCGCTACAAAAAGTCGCGGTTTTTTCCGATGCGGCGCAAAGTACTACAGATTCTTAATTTTATTGGTCTCTTTGGACGGTGGTCGACGAATCTCTTCACGTTTCTCTTCATGCGATCTATCGTTGCGCGGCTCCTGGATGATTACGGCTTCGTTTTTGATGCGCGGAGGTGACTCAACTAATTCATTCGAAGCTCGGACGTGCGCTGGCGGAGACGCACAAACCGTAGTTGCGGATCAGAGAGAAAGAAGCCTCGCTACGCACCATCCGGACGGTGTACAAGTGTAGCGAGTAGCTCGTTGAAAGAGCAGCGCGACTGGTCCAATGAAAGGGCAGTCGGTAAACGGCGAAGCTGGTATTCTAACTCACAGCACGCGTGCAGCACGCGCGGATATATAGAGACACGCGCCAACGCATTCTAATTATCATGTGTATAATGGTGGCCGCTCGCCAAGCCTCGCAAATACATCAGAGCGCCCGACTATAGATAGGTGTACCCATGTGGACCTCACAGAAATGGCGAAGGGATCTGGGAACGAATTCCTCGATCCGCCGCGGCTGATCGTTTATCGGCGAATAAAACACGAGTGTTCGCAATTATTTTTATTCTATCGTATTGATCTTAGAAGTCGTGAGAATCCGCGACGGTTAAGCCGGTTAAGCGCGTATTATATGAAGAATATCTGGATATAATTAAAAAATTGTATTAGATGCATACGAGCGTAATAAGTAATCAGCTTTATGAAATATTTTATACGTAGAATATGAATTGACGTGTGTTTACCACATGCCAACGTCTATCTGAAATCATCTACGTAATTATTAAAGCTATCCTTTGTCGAGCGGATATATAACCTTCTTTGCACGGAAATACTCGAACATCACGAGATATGCTCGAGGCCAAATCGTTAATGGCTCTCGAGTGTTCATCAATGGATCGGTAGTGAGCACAGAGAATCAGCCAGCGTCAAGCCGTTGAGGCCAAATGACTGCTCCGTTCCTCCTGGTACAATGACATTTTTTTTCTTCTAACCCGAGGACAATCTCAGGTACGTTTCTCCATCTCTTCACCTCGCCCTCTTTATTTCTCCTTCTTCTACGAACCATACGTCATCGAAGCCTTTCGTGCGTCGCCGTCGTCGAACAAGAGGAAACCGACTGGCATTCAGTCGACGACGGGGCACATATAGACGAGGGGTCCCTTCTTCTTCTTCTTTCCCCACCGGCAGTGCTATTGCTCGAAAGAGGCCCCGGTTTCGCGTCTCATTTTTTTCAAGCGAGCCGATCTTCAATCTTCGAGCCGCAGCCGCGCCGGCCATTGCCGGACCGGAGTGATAGATGTGGAAATAATTATAGGCGAACGCTCACGCGCTCTCGCGCAACAAGAGTAAAAACCATGTCAAATTTCGTTGCTCGGTAATGACTTTTGACCATGCAACAGAAAAAGGTCCCCGGCTCGCGCTGTTCTCCTGCCGACGACCGTTTGTGTCGTACGGCGTCGGCGATACGGACGAACGCTTCAGGATCAACGCGAGGTCAAGACGAGCTTTTCAATTTCGCAATGGACTATTGTACTTTATTTCCCGTTTAGTCTTAACCGATTTCTTATATCTTGTTGCGTCCCTCGTGTATGATATTGCGATTATCGTAAATGACAATCGATAATTATCTTTTTAATTTTCTACCGAGCGAAATCGCGTTCGCTGTGTCGAAATTTTTCGCGCGACTCTCTGGTAGTTCTTCTCATTTGCTAGAAAATAGATTGATGAAATCCCGCAAAAAACCGTAGACACGAAGCTCATTGAACGATGAAGACGGATAGCTTCCGAGAATTGAGAAGGTCGCCCGAGCAGGTCGATCTAAATCAAAGATCCCGCGAATCCTTCGGGGTGATCCCCCCTATCGAAGGTCGCGGGGAGACCTTCGTCGGTACCTCGCAGGACTCCGTTCTCTGTTGCCGACTAATGCATCGGCGTGCCCTGGGGCACAGTAATGCCTAATTAATCCAATTAATCTGAGGCCCCGGCATAAATGACCTCCGTGAGGACCTCAAAGACGCAGCGACCGCCGTCGCCCTGCGCCGCTGCGTGATGGACCGGGCCGATCTAACATTCCGAGAAATTAACGATTACCGGTGATTTATACAAATTCATATTTTAAATTATTGGCCGTCATTAGCGTGCGTCGGGGTATTAGTTCTCGGTGACGTGTAAAAGGCTTCAATCCCCCGCCCGCCCCGCTACCATCAGCCACAGCCACGATCCTACCGCCGTCCTCCTCCGTCTTATTTCGCCTCCTTCACAGCCTCGATCATCCTTCCACCACGTGGACCTCGAAACAGCATATATGTATAGTATCCGCTCGATCCGTCCGGATCCCGTCTGTGCTCTCTCGCGCGCTCGAATATATTATCGTTTTGTTCCCGCGGGAGTGAGAGAGAAAACGGGGGAGTGAAAGAGGGGGGGGGGCGGGGGCAGGGGAGAGAGAACGTAAAAGAGAAAGAGAGAGAGAGAGAGAGAACGCGCGCGAGAGAGCGCAGCCAGGCCGGGCTGGTTGTCATTGGCTCATTTGTTAGACGCCATCCAAAGCATGCGGGGCCTTGATTTAGTGCCTCCACCTCAAACCGCGCACATATATACCCCGAGAGATATCTACCGCGGCGCCCTTCATCGAAGAGACAAAGACACGAATTCTCTCAACCGCTCGAAGTGCGCAAGTTCATGACCCCCTTCGCATTCGTCCTCTCCGTTCTCCTCGCGGCTGTTCTTCGTCGTCGCTTACTCTCTTTTCTGCCTTTTGTCGATGGTCTCCTTTCGGCGCGGTATCACCGCCTCACGTACGAAAAGAGTCTCGCCGAAAGCCGTCTCGTCAATGTTAATCCGGTGATCGTAAAATAT
>NW_012026904.1:992712-997663 GCF_000956235.1 Wasmannia auropunctata | reverse complement strand
TTGAGTTCATACCGATTACCTGTGTTATTTAAGCATAAATTCCTGTTTAATTTAAAAATGGCTACCATTTGGAAGACGTGTTTCGACGGACGACTTTGATAGGTTGACAGCATCCAACACTACATCTACGTATGCGGGACAACGGTATAAAAAAACGGGGGTGGAGTGCGCGCGCGGGGAAAAGACACGGCACGGTGGATATTCGCGAGCCCAAAGGGCGTTTACGAGTTTCCCGCCACGCCGATTTTCGAGAGTTAGAGAGAGAGAGAGAGAGAGAGAGAGAGAGAGAACGCGCGCGAGAGAGCGCAGCCAGGCCGGGCTGGTTGTCATTGGCTCATTTGTTAGACGCCATCCAAAGCATGCGGGGCCTTGATTTAGTGCCTCCACCTCAAACCGCGCACATATATACCCCGAGAGATATCTACCGCGGCGCCCTTCATCGAAGAGACAAAGACACGAATTCTCTCAACCGCTCGAAGTGCGCAAGTTCATGACCCCCTTCGCATTCGTCCTCTCCGTTCTCCTCGCGGCTGTTCTTCGTCGTCGCTTACTCTCTTTTCTGCCTTTTGTCGATGGTCTCCTTTCGGCGCGGTATCACCGCCTCACGTACGAAAAGAGTCTCGCCGAAAGCCGTCTCGTCAATGTTAATCCGGTGATCGTAAAATATTAGGATATTTTCTGGATTAATTTTATAATGACCGCAAGCGATAGCTAATATAATTTTTGTAGTAACAAATGAAAGAATATATAAATGTATATATATATATTTTTTTCTTGCAATATGTAATATTTAATTATTATCGAATAATTTACTTGAAATTACAACGAATCTACAAAAATTGTATGTGTCCCCGGAACTGGCGAAGAGAATCGCGTAAAAGGGACTTCGGAAAGTGACGCTTTTACAAAGATGACTTTACTTGGACCTCCATCAGGCATGTGATACCCGCACGCACACGTAAACGCACATCGGACGTGGTACACACCAGAGGCCCCACCACCCCCTTCTATAAGCCGCGCGCACGTCGACTATAATTATCCTCAGGTAATCACGACCCACACCACCGTCTTCCAATGGGCGCTCACCGCAGTCCGGCCACTGTATTCCGCAAAATTAGTATTTCCATTCCCCGTGGAAGAGAATCGAAGGGAGATCGCGAGAGGAAGGAACGGAGATGGAGACAGAAAAAAGGAAGAGACTTCCGGCGACCGCTGGTTGGTCCTCGATTCAATGCCCCCCTCTCCCCCCGATCCTCACCCCTGATCCTTACCTAGCGTAACCCCTTCATCCCCGCTTACCGCCATCCGCGAACGTGTTTATTTTTGCAATTTGCTCGAAGACCGACAATTAGATTTCCTGGGGTCGTTCGGCTACCGTATAAGTGTAAGGCTCAGGAGATCAGGCCTCGATCCGGGTCGGCCCAAACGGCCCGCAAATGCGTTCCCGGGCGAATGGCCGCGGGGACCACCTACACCTGCCTCGTATAATTCCGCTTTCTCTTATCTCATTTCCTCCACGATGTCCGAACGAGTTCGGCTGAATATGTATGGCGCGTTCATCTATTATCTCTCCGACGATTGCGCCGTAAAAGATAGGAACCGGTGTCCCTATCAATCCTTTATGGTTCTGTATTATCTCGAAAAAAAAAATTTCGGTCAAGGGTGTTTCCGTCAATTAGTATGGAGAACTTAATAGCAGTCCGAAACGTGCGTGCGTTGGGCTCGATCTAGTCCCGCTTTGAGTGTCGGCGAAAGAAGAAGCGTGACACAGGAGAGCGCGTCAATATAATCGATAGGAAATGGAAGAAAAGAAGCGATTAAGGAAAAAAAGAAGCGCGCCGATGTTCAAGGAATCGTAAATACCCCGATTCCCGGCAATAAGAATTTATTGCGGCCGCCTTTGATGAGTAGCCGCCAGTTTTTGGATTCGGGGAAGGGCCATTTTTGATATCACGAAGCTACGTTAATTGTTGCGCTACGAGGACCGTCCGGATGCGATGGTGGGAGTAGGAGGGAAGGTGTTGAAGGAGGATGAAACAGTACTGGGGAAAGAGGAGGCAATGCTGGTCGCGGAGGTGGCGCAGAGTGAAGGTTGAGGAGAGGATGAAGTGGAGATATAATTGCTACATCCTCTTAAGTCACGTGCCACTCACGTGGTTCCCAACTGCGAGTGCGAACGACCGACTGACTCCCTATAGCTTCGGGAAGCAGCGCTTAGATAGCGACGTTTGTATCGTGACGTCTCTTTCCGCGTTATGATTGATCATCCGGTGACGGGGGGACGCGCGGGTTGTCTTGAATTAATAGACAGTCAAGTCCAGCGGGATTATTTTATTTTGGTAGTCACCTGTGCTGTAATTGAATGAGAATGCGAGATATTAGAGAAAATTAGAAATTAATATTTAATTATAGTTGGATCACGCTCTCTCGCGCGTGAGATACGTGGAGGGATATAAGTTCCGGAACACAGTTCAACTCCGGTTCTATCGGTGGTAGGATTCGAGCAGAGATCGGCCATTAATTTCCTTTCGGGAGAAAAACCAAGTCGAGCTAATGGGAGCTACGGTCTAATGCCTCCTGCTGTGTCTCCCAGAGGCCTTTCTTTTGCTCCGCTCTTCTACTAATGGCCACTCTTTGATGACAAATATCGGCCGAAAGAAAATATATAAATTACTTCGAAGAAGCTGCTCCCTGTTGGTGACGCCTACCAGTCGCATATCAATAACGCTGTCGAATCTTCGAGAAGAATACCAATTTTCATTGAACATCTCTCACTAAGCATCGTGGAAACTCCTTAGAACATTTAATTTTTTTGCAGATTAGTTTGAATGATTTAACATTGTATTTTTAATTATTATTTTCAATTTCTTATTTAGATTTGAATTTATTTATTTTTGAATAATACAGAGCCACATTCGGAATTGTATTCTCGGTATAGTTAATCGACTTGATTATCCAAGATCAAGGAGTGGCTGCGCACACAAGACATTCGCACAGATAATAATGACATTGATGCGTGACAGACAACGATGTATCAAATCTGTTTTCGCGATGCCCCCTCAGTGACAGTTGCGCCTGAATCGTCTGTAATGTTTCGCAAGAACGAATTGCGCTGGAAGCTTCTTTTCTCGTCGTGACTGCACTTCACCACGACAGCAGATTCGATGTATAGCTATATATAACTATATATATAGTTATTGTGTACATATATATATATATATATATATATATATATATATGTGTACACAATACGCCATACTTTGACAGATACAAAAACATCGGAGAGCCTTGATAAATTGCCCGCGAGAAAAAGCATCGGGCACTCGAGGCTCTTCGGTGGCGCGAGAAGGGCGCAAGGAAGGACAGAAATGAGAAACGTCGTGAGAGAAGGAGGAACAGAGGGTGTCAACCAAGAGTACGAGTGATAGAGAGGGAGCGAGAGGCGTTAAGGACAGGATACATCCCAGACTGGTTCCGGTATTGTTCGCGCTAATAGCGCCAAGATACAACAGTACCCTCACCGGCGATCCACCCGAACCACCCCCAACGGCAGATACGTTCGTTCGAATAAGCGACGGTCTGTACGAGCTTCGATTATCTTGATCTGGAGAGCGTCAATGTGGCGGAAACGAGAAACAGGAAGGGCCTGGCAGCTGCTGAACGGAAGCGTAGACGTGGTCAAAGTGGCCGTCTAAGTGCTCAATGTATTTATATAACTCACGCCGACATATCGGTGAAGTCTTCTCCGCTATGTTTTCTAAGGGATGTTTTAATTGATAGTTACATTAAAATTAAAAACAGAATAAAAAAAAAAGAATCTCTTTCATTTTAGTTATTAGCTATTTATTATGTTCTTATTCTCTAAAAGTAAATCAGTGAAATTACCACTGCTACTTTGCTTTGCATGCCATTTCTCACAAAGTTACATGATATAGAATTGTGATAAATAGTAAATATTTCAATGTTCTTTAATGATAATATATTGATTTATAATAGTGATTATCACTGAAAGACACCGAGTTTCACTGTCAAACAGTTTTGACAATTGAAATTCATTGTCAGTGACACCAATCGTTATTTAAATCAGTATATTATCACTGATGAGAATATTGAATTTACTCACTTAATATCACAGTTCTAAGCTGTATGCTACTGCAAATGTTATACTGCAAAGCAGCAGTAGTAATTCCACAGATTCACTTTTAGAGAGTAATTTTCGCCAAATATCTATTTATATATCGGTTTTGTAACGTCTTGTGACGTTGTGCGATCCTCACACATGATTGGTGCGCACACACGCAGATTATACATCGTCATATGGGACCTACATTTTTAACGTCAGCTCCAAACGGCAAATTTTTTTTAGCGATTTTTTAATTAGAATACTCTCGTTGGCTCGCCAGGCCCACAGAGAGGAGACACGAGCGTATATAAATTTTGGCTCTGTCTGGGTTCGAACTCGAAATCTCTAACATAGCAAACCAATGCGCTATCTGTCACGCCACGCTCACTCTCATTATTTTTAATTTTCGCCAAAACTGAATAATCTTTTAGCTGTGTTTATTTTATCAATTGTATTTCCCTGTTTTTTTTACACACATAGACACTGCAATATATAAATTATATATTCCTTGACAAAAGAGATGAATAGCTAAAAATATTATTTATAAGTAAAAATAAATTCGTATATATACAGGGTATTCCCGTATAAGTCGCCAACCCTTCTTATCTTGTAACAGAGATAGACCTAATAAATATAATATATAATAATTAAACAGCTCTGAGTAAACTTTATTGTAAGCATAATGATCACTTAAAAATATTGTTAGAGAGCGGAAAGACATGATTAATTTTTGCACGGTATAAAGTGACAATTTTAAAATGATAAAATTGTATAAGTGTTCTTTTTAACAAATACAACGATGTATGATGATCGGAAGAGCACACGTCT